>NC_057394.1:66181500-66468466 GCF_019320065.1 Cervus canadensis
TTCTCCATCTTTGGCTGCAAAGAATATAATCAATCTGATTTCGGTGTTGACAATCTGGTGATGTCCATGTGTAGAGTCTTCTCTTGTGTTGTTGGAAGAGGGTGTTTGCTATGACCAGTGCGTTCTCTTGGCAAAACTCTATTAGCCTTTGCCCTGCTTCATTCCGTACTCCAAGGTCAAATTTAAAACAGTCACTGCTAATTAAAAAGCAGACATCTCAAGTTAATGATTTTAGAGCTTTTCTAGGTATAGGAAGATGTAAGGATTTCAGTTTATTGAAATTATGCCTCAGAAATGCATATTAACTATCTGTACATACAGTCCATGGAATTTTCCAGGCCAGAATACTGGAGTGGGTAGCCTTTCCCTTCTCCAGGGGAATCTTCCAGACCCAGGGATCGAATCCAGGTCTCCCGCATTGCAGGCAGATTCTTTACTAGCTAAGTCACAAGGAAAGCCCAAGAATACTGGAGTGGGTAGCCTATCCCTTCTCCAGGGGATCTTCCCAACCCAGGAACTGAAGGGGGTCGGGGCGGAGGTGGGAGGGGTTCCCCTGCATTGCAGGTGGATTCTTCACCAACTGAGCTATCAGGGAAGCCCCTTAACTATCTAGAGCCAGTATCCAGAGCGCAGAATGCTTTGTTTTTTGCCATCCTGATTTCCCCTCAGCGCACACCAAGGAGAGGAGGTGTGTGTGCTTGTGCGAGGCTGCAGTGGTTTAGGATAGCTTGATCCCTTAGAAGTGGAATGAGGGGGTGACATTCCACATGATCAACCCAGAGGGCATACC
The DNA here is from genome assembly GCF_019320065.1 of Cervus canadensis. Taxonomy (NCBI): domain Eukaryota; kingdom Metazoa; phylum Chordata; class Mammalia; order Artiodactyla; family Cervidae; genus Cervus; species Cervus canadensis. Next base: position 66,182,291 of record NC_057394.1, read on the forward strand.
AGAATCACCTGGAAAGCTTTTCTTTTTTTTTAAATGTGGACCATTTTAAAAGTCTTTATTGAATTTGTTACAGTATTGCTTCTGTTCTATGTTTTGGTTGTTTGGCCCCAGGCATGTGAGATCTTAGCTTCTGACCAGGGATTGAATCTGCACCCCATGCATTGGAAGGTGAAGTCCTAACACTGGACCACCAGGGAAGTCCCTGGGGACTTTTGTGACCAACACCTTCACCAGAACCCATCTATGGAGCGGGGTCAGGACATCTGTATTTCTTAGAAGTCTGTAGGTGAATTGGAGGCACACATGTCCCTGAGAGGACATGTGCCCCACCAGAGTTGACAAATGAGTGGGTGTCTGTTCTGCTCTGAGCAGCTAGCTTTGAAATATGTCAAAGCGATTTCTGTGGGCAAGATGTTAACCTAAGAGCAAGTGGGCACTGCTGACAGGCATCTACCAGGCTCTGGCACCTACCTCTGATGCATAGTGACCCAATCCACTGAATGGCACTATGCAAAGAAAAAGTGAATCTAAAACAAGGAGCCTATCGATTTAGAGAATGGAGAGGAGCTTTCTGCATCCCCCAAAGCTCTTAAGTTCTTAAAGGCAAGGACAGTCTTAAGAACTTTATTCTTTCATTGACACTCATGGGGCACTGACCTCAAGGCTCAGCACTAATTGATATTCTTTGCAATTAGAAACAGGGAAGTGGGAAACAGACATTAGTAGTTCAGATGTCTCTTGCTCCACCTTTCTACTGCCCAATCTAACAAATCAAATGAATCTGGATACTCAGTCCCAAAAATCAGCAATGAGACCTGCCAGTTTCTGTTAGGAACACATATCCCATTAGATATGAATACATACTTATTGGGGCTTCCCCGGTGGCTCAGCAGTAAGAATCCACCTGCAGTGCAGGAGTCACAGGAGACACAGGTTCTATCCCTGGGTCAGGAAGATGCCCTGGAGGAGGGCATGGCAACCCAATCAAGTATTCTTGCCTGGAGAATCCCATGGACAGAGGAGCCTGGAGGCCTTCAGCTCATAGGGTCGCAAAGAGTCGGACATGACCGAAGGGACTTTGCACATTGTCAAACCAGCTCTTTTTAACTATTTGTAGACACAGAAGTTGAGCTACCAAGTACCACCCACCATCTGAGCCCAAGGCCAGTTATTTAAAGGGCACCCGGGGAAAAGCAGAATAAGTCAGCATACTAAAATAAGATCTAATGCTATAACCCTGTTAGGATCCTGACTGGGTTAACTTTGCTTCACAAGCTTCAAGTCGGTCATAGTTGATTCATTAAAGGAAACATCTCCGCTGCCATGCCCTCTGCAATACTGACTCAGAAGCAAGGACAGCAACAGCAAAAGTATCCCAATAGGAGCAGGAGTGAGAAAGAGAACATGCAGGCCCCCTGGGGTCCAGCTCTTTTGGAAGCCTACACAGCACAGGGGGAGAGGGGCAGATTCCTCCCACAGCACTTCCTGGCTCTGCTCAGAGCTCTCTACCTCTGGATACCTCCTTAAAGAACTGAGTAGGTAGCGTGATGGTGGGCCTCCTACCTAAGTGCTTCACCACCACACAGCCAGCCTTAAAAAATGAAATCACTTTATCAAGAAACTTTTTGCACAGCAAAAACTTTTGCAGTCCTTATCTGCAAGGATTTTAGAAACTAGTAGACACAGGTTTGATCCCTGGGTGGTGAAGATCCCCTAGAAGAAGGCATGGCAATCCAGTATTCTTGCCTGGAGAATCCCATGGACAGAGGAACCTGGTGGGCTACAGTCCATAGCGTCACAAAGAGTTGGACACAACTGAAGCGACTTAGCACGCACGCAGTGGGCAGTAAAGGATAGCAGAATATGATTAAGTAAAATAGACACTAACGGGTTTTGGTTTGCTTTTTTTTTTAACTTGGGGGAGGTAGGAGGAAGAGTATATGAGGAACGGGGAAAGGAAGAATTGTTCTTCAGGTACAGTGGCATTCCAATCCTCAACGTTTAGTTTCCTAATTTGTCTGTCTCTTTCTTCTACTAGGAAATTAATGGTAGGATGGTATGCAGGGGGAAAAAGGGTAAAGAAATTTCCTGAGAGAGAGAGTGGCTTTAATTTTTTAACAGTTCTTTAAAAACATTAAAGTTATATACCCTCCACATTTTGATGCCCAGAGCAAAGCTTTGGCTAAACTGTTCTATGTTAACTATAGAAGTAATAGAATTACAAAGTGCCATAGAAACAGCTTGCAATATATCTGCTTACCTCAACCTAAACTTCTGAGGGCTGAGATGAATAAAAGCCATCTACTGAACACTTGGCTTAGATGTTAAAGTGTCTGCCTGCAATGTGGTAGATCCAAGTTCGATCCCTAAGTCAGGAAGATCCCCTGGAGAAGGAAATGGCAACTCACTCCAGTACTCTTGCCTGGAAAATCCCATGGATGGAGGAGCTACAGTCCATGGGGTCACAAAGAGGAGTCGGACACGACTGAGCGACTTCACTTTCACTGAACACTTAGTTTTAAAGCCAGATCTTTTGTTGTTCCCTGACCAGAGATGGAACCCATGGCCCCTGCAGTGTTAGCATGGAATCTTAACCATGGGATCACCAGGTAAGTCCCTAATGCCAGATTCTTTTATATATTTTCTCTTTTCTTTTTTCTCCTATCCTTCATTTTGCCATGAGACATTTCCAGAATTCTCTGGTTTTCATCTTACTCCAATTTACCCGTCCAGCCTCTGCAAGAGAAAGAAACTAACCAGATACATACAGTCTCTTGAACTAAAGTCTGGGGATGAAGGAAGATCAGTAACACAACATGAGACAGTTGGATGTTTATACAAGGTTTCTCTTAGTTCTCTTGAAGTCTCAGAAATGTTAGAAGGAGGAACACTCATCTAGACCACCCTTGAATGGCAATGCCAACAGAGCAAGATACATACATTTGCACATTAATCCTCACAACAAATCCTGCATGTTACAGAAGGGAAAATTGAGGCTCAGAAACCATAAGTAACTTGCCCAGTGTCTCAGCTTTTACTCAGCTGTTCCAGCACAATATTCAAACCCAATTCTCAGTGGCAGGATGAGTATTTGAGAGAACAACTGGGATTTATACCCTCCTATTTTCTTTAATCCTTTACTACTTACACCATTTAGCTAAAAGTATTCATCATCTAAAGAAAAGCATGATAGTGCAGACCAGCAGAGGATAGGTTTTGAACTGCAAGTTCAAGAGCTTTGAACTGCAAAATACTGAACTTTAACTCAAAGTCCAGTAGGACTCAGGGAAAGTTTATGCCTCAGAAATGGAATTGGAAGGATCCTGCCCCCCAAGAAAATGGAGACGAGCATAGAAGGAAAGAAAGACACTCTCTGGTGGTTCCTTAAGGAAGGTCCCCTTGCTGTGTACTTGCCAAGGCCATCATCTCCAGGCCAAAATTTAATTCTACCCCCATAGAGATTCAGGAATCTGAAACAAGGAGCACTAGAGGGAGACTGAGAATCCTTGACTCCGGGGATAACACAAGGGTGAGAACCTCTGGCAGGCTGGTGCCTCCCTGCAGACGGAGCTGAATCATATTCTCAGTATTTGGGAGAGTCTGCCAGGGCTTTCTGAACCCTCTTCCAGCTTCCCGTGGATACTAGCTCTCCTTAGCCTATAGCCACTTGACTTCAACCTCTGCCTCCTTCTCTTCAATCCGTGTCAAATCTCCTTCCGCTCTTTTCTTACAAGGACACAAGTACATTGAAAATCAACCACAGTCCAGGATGATCTCATCTCAAAACCCTAGTTTAATCATATTGGCCAAGTACTTTTTGCCATGTAAGGTAAAAAAAAAATATGTAAGGTAAAGGCAGTTAGGAGCAAACTAAAAATAAATATGTGAAAGTTCCTTTAAAATGTTACACAAATATTGTACAACCTGTAAATTATTGCCAGTTTCCATGACTTGGCTTTTAAAACCCCCAGGGACGTGTGCTGTGCCCCTGGCAATCTCCCAGCCCCTCTCCTGGGACATCTTCCCTGGAGGTCGAACCAGCATCACCCCATGTCTATAGTCTCCTGCAGAATTAGAAAGCAAAGTGACCCCATCCTCAGGACACTTCGCTTCTGCCTGTTGGAAAATTAACAAAATACATACCGCCATCTCTCAAAGACTTGTAAGAGGAATTAAGCAAATAAGTGAATATATTAAAAATAGCAGGATCCAGGTTTTTCTCTATCAAAGAAGAAAGTTAGAATATAGAAGGAAAGAGTTTTCTCTCAATTGGAATTAATTGTTAGCATAAACTCATGATTTTCAATATATAGATACATAAATAAGTATAAATATTGTGTTAGGAGTATATAGCGTTAGGAGTCGCCAAAGATATAGTGTTAGGAGTCTCCAGAGAAACAGAACCAATAGGATATGAATATAGAGCGAGAGATTCATTTTGGTAAATTGAAAATGTCAGTCACTCAGTCGTGTCTGACTCTGCAACCCCATGGACTGCAGCCCACCAGTCTCCTCTGTCCATGGAATTCTCTAGGCAAGAATACTGAAGTGGGTAACCTTTCCCTTCTCCAGGGGATCTTCCCAACACAGGAATAGAACCCAGGTCTCCCGCATTGAAGGCAGGTTCTTTACCATTTGAGCTAGCTCATTCAATAATGGAGCTGGCTCATTCAATAATGGAGCTAGATTCTGGATTTGACCAGAATCTACTGAGTGAGTCATGAGGCAGGAAACCCTAGGAAGAGCTGATGTGGTGGTTCAAGTTCAAAGGCCATCAGACAGTAGACACATGAAAGAGATAGTTTCATTCAAGTCCAAAGTCCATCAAGTTGGAGAATTCCCTTTTTCTTGTAAGTGTTGAGTCTTTTGTTCTAGTCACGCCTTTAGATGATGGGGTAAGGCCCACCCACACTATGGAGGACAGTCTGCTTTTCTCAAAGTCCACTGAGTTAAATGTAAATCTCATACAAAAACACCCTCATAGACACATCTAGAATAGTGGTTGACCAAGTATCTGGGCACCATTGCCCAGCCAAATTGACACATAAGACTGACCATCACAGATATAAATACGTATGAGTGCTGTGTCCACCAAGAAGGCCTGGGAGCAGCAACCACCAGTAACAGCAAGCCCATCTAGTGCCCATGTATAACTGCCCTTCTCCACTGGAAGGAACTCTAATTTCTTAGAGAAATGGCTGCTTAAGGATTGAGCAGGGAAAGTATATGATGAGCCTGGAATATTCTGTTAGCCCAGAAAGTTAGGGTGTATTCAAAGAATGATGGAAATGCATTAGAAATATACAGAAGCCAGTTTGAAGGGTCTCCCAGTAGCCAGTTATGAGACAATTTGAACAACAAAATAAATAACAGTGGGGAATATGGAGGGCGAGTACTTTTCCTATTCTTCCCAATTAGTTCGACTAAAAACTGTAGGCATTATATATAAAACAATCAAAACAAGACTCTGATAGCAGGAGAGAAGGAGACAAACCAGCCAGGGATCTCTAGAACCAAGGAACAACATGACTGTGAGTTCCCTGGATTTTCTTCTCTGTCCTGTATATCCCAAATTGGTGCTCAAGAAGCTAGCAAGCCAGAAATGCCATTGGGTACAGATCAAAAATAAAAAAGCACCCCCATCAAATCTGTTCCCTGTAACTAAAAGGCAATGTACAGCCTAACAAGATAGAAAATTTTCAGACAACATTCTGCTCTGGCCAAACACCACAAGAAAAACTGTGGCCCCACATCCACCAATGCCAACAAAGTCTGAGTGGAGCTTCAAGGATTCCATCCTTGGGACTTTCCTGGCCATCCAGTGGCTAAGACCCCACCATGCTCCCAATGCAGGGGGCCTGGGTTTGATCCCACCTGGTGCAGCCAACTAAATAAATAAATATGGGGGGGGGCGGGGGGAGGATTTCATCCTTGCAACCTATAGCTGGGTGCCCCAGCACCCCACTAAGGGTGGTGTCAGAAAAGAACACAGAACCTTATTCTCACTGACTGACAGTGAGACCCCTCAGCCCTCAATTTTAGTGGAGATCATCTGGGGAACCTGGTCTTCTGCCCCAACCCAGAAGTAACGAGCTTCTTCCCTCCTTCCCCACTGGGGGGACGTCAGAAGAGACCCGATAGACAGCCAGTACTTTCACCCTTGTAGAGTGCTAACAAAACCACCTCCTCTCTGGTGCTGGTGGAAATCAGTACTCCCATTCCCACCCAGCAATAATAAGGAGCTCCCCACCTTGGGGGTCAGTGAGGGCCTAGATGAGAGCCTCGGCTTCTCCCTTTATCTGGCAGTATCTAGGCAGCAACCCCCTTTCCTTGACAGAGCAGTGTCAAAAAAACAGCTGAACAGAAGGTTTTAATAAAATCCAGAATCTCATAACATCATACAAAATGTCCAGATACCCATATGAAGGCATCCATTCTATGAAGAACCACACAATCTCAAACTGAATGAATAAAAGACAATTAATACATGCCAACACAGAGATGATAGCGAGATCAGATTACCTGACAAAGATTTTAAAGCGGCCATGATAAAAAATGCTTCAGTGAGCAATTATAGACATGCTTGAAAGAGATGAAAAAAATCAAAACCCTCAGCAAACCATTGGAGATATAAGGAGGAACCAAATGGAAACTTTAGGAATGAAAAATACAGTAACTGAAATAAGGATGTTCGGCGGTAGGCTCAACAGCAGAATGGGAACAGAACAAAGACTTTGTGAACTGGAAGAACTGGCCTCCCCACTCCATTTTTGTCTGCCTGCTCTGTGATTACTCCATGATAACTTCAGTTGTCTTCTGAACATGCACCTTTTGTCAGTGCATTAATTACACGTGTGAAAAGAACACAATTATACAGTGCATCTATCAGGTGGGTAAAAGGATGGGATGTAGAGCTAGACTGCCTGGACCCAAATCCTGGCTGTACGATTTGCCTGCTCTGTAACTCTGAGAAATTTCTTCAACTGTTCATGCCTCAGTTTCTCTACTGTTTATTCATTTATTCTGCACATGCTGCATGTGGAATCCTAGTTTCCTGACCAGGAATTAAACCTGTGAGTCCTGCATGGGAGCATGAAGTCTTGACCACTGGACTGCCAGGGAAGTCCAATCTCTCTGCCTTTGAAATAGATGTACATCAAAACCAACACTAAAGTCATCATGCGTAGAAAATGAGTTAAATTGTATAAAAGTTCTTAAAAGAGTGCCTGGAATAAGTGCTCAACAAATGTTAGCCCAAATTGTGAAGGAACATAAAGAAAATATAAAGTTAATAGTTCTGGAATCCATATTTATTTTAGTTAGGATGGTTTTCATTGAAAAATTGATTATATTTTAGTTCCTACCCCAAAACAGAAGACTGGTATGGTACCAGGATACTACAAGATTGAACAATGCTGTTGTTTCTCTGTGTTTGGTTATTAAGTGGAGCTGCCTGTTACAAACAACTCTACTCAGGTTGTCTTGAGAGCTCTTTGCCCTTCCCCTAGGCAGTGTTAAGAGCAATTTAATTTGGGGTTTCCTGTAATAGAGAAACCCAAGGAACCAGGTGACTAGTAAAACCAGAAATGTGAGTTCGTGGTGAAGAACATACAATACCAAAAATTACCAAGAAGAAAGTAAACAGGGAATCTAGTCTCCCTCCTCTCCAACCCCTGCCCAACACACACACACACACACACACACACACACACACACACATATACATACAAGGTAAATGGCAGAAGTCATAGCAAGAAGTCCACAGGGTCACACTCAGATACAGCTTAGCAACTGAACAAGAGCAGCAAGAAGTTGCTGTCTTTCCTCCATTCCCTACCCTAATTTAATGAGGGTGTTACTCTAGAAAGAGGCTGAAACTAGGAGAGTGCAGTGATGTGTTAGAAGAATTTCCTTGTCAGAAATACATAGCATTTAGAACAGTGCCTGGTACATGGCTCTCAAAATATATTACTTATTGCTGTTGTCATTATTCTCATTTATAGTTCTTCAGTTTCCAAATAAATACCCCACTTAGGAATTACATGATTATACTTAGAATATAGAATATAAGCATAAGAATTTTGTCTTTTTCATTACGCTTTTTCATTTCAGACCTTTAACAGGGCTTCTCAAGTGGTGCAGTGGTAAAGAAACTGCCTGCCAAGCAGGAGACACAGGTTCGATCCTTGGGTTGGGAAGATCCCCTGGAGAAGGAAATGGCTACCCACTCCAGTATTCTTGTTTGGGAAACCCCATGGACAGAGGAACTTGGCAGGCTACAGTCCGTGGGGTAGCGAAGGGTCAGACACAACTGAGCAGCTGAGCACATCTGCCCGCACAAAGGACCTTTAACTGTCAATTACATATTTTAGACACTCAATAAATGTTCACTGAATAAGTCAGTGACTTAATTAATGAAATTAATCTAAACAGCAGGTTAGCCAGGTTGCATGTAATTTTCAGATTGTTGATTTGAACATAAATATCAATTTTGAGTTTAAGAATTTTATCATGAAACTGGTAACAGAAATTTGTCATTTTAATCTCTTGTCCTTTTATTATCTGAGCAAGAAGTTTATAAAGCTTATTCTAGTAAGTAGCAGGACATTTCGGCATGGGGATGTTGACCTGATAGCTCAGCTGGTGAAAAATCTGCCTGCAATGCAGGAGATGCCGGTTCTACCCACTCCAGTACTCTTAGGCTTACCTTGTGGCTCAGCTGGTAAAGAATCTGCCTGCAATGCGGGAGACCTGGGTTCGATCCCTGGGTTGGGAAGATCCCCTGGAGAAGGGAAAGGCTACCCACTCCAGCATTCTGGCCTGGAGCATTCCATGGACTGTATAGTCCATGGGATCAAAGAGTCAGACATGACTGAGCAACTTTCACTTTTAGCGTGGAATTACAAAATCTTGGGCAGGTGTATTATAAACAAAGTATTTCAGCGTGTGATCCAAGCATTGTGAAAAACTGATAAGAAATGGTTTGCAGCCATCCTATATATTGCTCAAGAACTGATCATAGAATTTATGCATCAAATGAAACAGAAGTATCATTTCTATGACAAATCTACACAAGATAGTATATGCCTGCATTAATTGTTGCATCTCCTGTGTTACTTTTCTGAGGTTGTATCTAACTTGATAAATGAATTGTCTCCTGTACAGCTGATATCAGCCAGCATTTGAAAATAAATCCATTCAGACCTTAAATTTAACTTTAATTATGTAGATTGACCTGTAGAAACATTAACACATTTATATTACAAACTATAAAGGTACTTACGTGACAATTACAAATATTATAGGTAACTAATGCACTAAAAGAAAAAGACAACTCAGTTGAAAAGTGAACAAAAGAGGTTTACTTAACTCTCAATGGAGTATAGGATATTAAAATTGTACATATATCCTATTCTAAATGAGCCTTTAAATTAATTTTGTTTAGGAAACTTTATCTAAAATTGCTTCATAAGACAATTCCAAATAGTTTGAAGATTTGAAATCCATCTCATAAACATGAAGAACGGCTTCCCTTTGGCTCTTGGACATGATCAAGTGCTATTGTATTCTTCGCTCCATTGCACCCTAAGTGAAGGATACGGAAGGGGAGGAAAAGTCTCTGGCGTCCACTCTGTCGCCTATGAATAGTAACAGAGCCAGCTGGTGTGAACCCTAACTCTTTGGCTCTGGTCCTGATGAGGACTAAGAATTCCAAAGGAGGTAAGTTTACAATCATTATAAGAATCTAGGCTAGCTATGCAAAGCAGACAAAACCAGCAGTTCTCAAACTGTCTGATCTCAAAATGCTTTTATACCCTGAGACTTGTTGAGGATCCCAAAGAATTTTTGTTTGTGTGGTTTTATCTCTCAATGTTCTGTACCATCTTAATTTGGATTGAGAAAATTTAGATTTATTTACTTTAAAAATAACTAAAATAACCTATCACATATTAACATAAATAGTATACTTTTATGAAAAATAATTATTTCCAAAACAAAAAGCATTAATGAGAAGAGTGGCAATGTTTTACATTTTTGCAAATCTCTTTAATGTATGGCTTAACAGTAGATGTTAAACAGTAAGATTCTCATATGTATTTCTGGATTCAATCTACTGCAATATGTGTTTTGGTTCAAGTGTATGAAGAAAATATGTACAGATATGTAATTGGGGAAGGAGGGGAGTATTTTGTTATTTTTATTATTTTCAAATAATTATGGATATTTGCCTTTAAAACTACCTTGAAACTCAAAGGATGATAGTTGCTTAATGATGTGCTGTAATGTAGAATCTGAAACTGTATCAGTAAATTTCTCAGCCTGTTATTTTGAAATCCACTGATCTATTGTGAATGTTGAATGAATCTTTACCTATGCATGATTTTGTATCAGCATGTATTGACCATTTGAAAAAAAGTACTGGTTCACCAAGTTATGTAGCATTTGCCACATTCAAAACTTAACTCCTGGGTTTCTTTCCCAAGCCTGCTCCTCCTGAAAGTTAATGTCAAGTATACTTTTCTAGTTGCTCACATCCCACATTTTCTTGCATATCCAATCCATCAGCAAATTCTGTTGACTCCCCGCTTTGAAATACATCGAGAATCCCACCACTTCTCAATCCTTCCATTAATACCACTGTTGGGCTTCTCTGGGGTCAAGTGATAAAGAATCTACCTGCCAATGCAGGAGACACAGGTTCAACCCCCAGCCCAGGAAGATTCCACATGCCATGGGGCAACTAAGCCCGTGAACCACAGCGACTGAGCCTACACTTTAGAGCCCAGGGGGCCGCAACTACTGAGTCCATAGTGCCACAGCTACTGAAGCCCAACTACTTGAGAGTCTGTGCTTGGCCACAAAGCACCACCACAGTGAGGAGTCTGCACACCGCGACTAGAGAGTATCCCCCACTTGCTGCAACTAGAGAAAAGTCAATGCAGCCACAAAGACCCAGCACAGACAAATAGCTAAAATTAAAAAAAGAACTACCACTGTTGTCTAAGTCACCATCATCTCTTACCTGCATTATTGCAATAGCCTCTTAACTAATAACCCAGCTCCACCCTTGTTCTCAGCAGCCAAACTGGTCCTATTAAAATACAAGTTAGATCATGCCACTTTGCGCATCTTAGAGTAAAAGCCAGAGTTCTTCGAAATGGCATGCCAAGCCATGGTCCAGACCTACTAACCACTAAGACTGAATCTCCTGTTACTCTCCCCTGTTTCTTCCACTCCAAGCATGCCAGCCTCCACGCTCTTCCTGAAACACATCAGGCTTGTTTCCGCCTGGAGCTTTAGACAGTTGTCATTCCTTCCGCTGAGAGTGCTCTCCACCCATAAGCTGCCCGACTCACTCTCTCACCTTCAAGTGAAATGTAAGAAGAGGAGTGGAGAGGTCAACATTTGGGTCAGGAACAGCACTGAAAGTATGTTGGCAATAATACTACCTATTAAGAATGGACCCAAACCAGATCCATAAGCCTTTCTGTAGGCAACTAGTGAGTTATGTAATTTGATTGCAGATACATAAATAGGCCATTGCTCAGGGCCTTTATATCTGGTATTAAGATCAGGCAAGAGTTTCTTACAGGGATCACTGTAAGGTCACATGGGACATATTGGAAAACATATTTTTTCAGTTCTACTGAGAAATAGATATAAATCACTGTATAAGTTTAAGTGTAGAGCATGATGGTTTGATTTACATATATTGTGAAATGATATCACAAAAGGTCTAGCTAACATCCATCATCTCATATAGATACCATAAAAAGAAAAAACACTCCCTGTAATGAGAACCCTTAAGATCTACCCTCTTAATGACTTTCCGATATACCATATAGCAGGGTTAACTATAGTCATCATATTGTGTATTACAGCCCTAGTACTTATTTAACATTAACTGGAAGTTTGTAGCTTTCAACCACCTTCCTCCAATCCCCCCTACCCCGGCCCTATCCCACTGCTCACGTCTGAAAATCACAAAACTGATCTCTTTTTCTATGAGTTTGGTGTGTATGTGTGTGTGAAGTGGGGGTTGGTTGTTGCTTGTTTCTGAAAATCATTTTTTACAATATCCTTAGAGTAAGTAAAAAAAAGCAAAATGGCTGTCTGAGGAGGCCTTACAAATAGCTGTGAAAAGCAGAGAAGCGAAAGGCACAGGAGAAAAGGAAAGATATTCACATTTGAATGCAGAGTTCCAAAGAATAGCCAGGAGAGATAAGAAAGCCTTCCTCAGCGATCAGTGCAAAGAAATAAGAGGAAAACAACAGAATGGGAAAGACTAGAGATCTCCTCAAGAAAATTGGAGATACCAAGGGAACATTTCATGCAAAGATGGGCTCAGTAAAGGACAGAAATGGTATGGACCTAACAGAAGCAAAAGATATTAAGAAGAGGTGGCAAGAATACACAGAAGAACTATACAAAATAGATTTTCACAACCCAGATAATCATGATGGTGTGATCACTCACCCAGAGACAGACATCCTGGAATGCGAAGTCAAGTGGGCCTTAGGAAGCATCACTACAAAGCCAGTGGAGGTGATGGAATTCCAGTTGAGCTATTTCAAATCCTGAAAGATGATGCTGTGAAAGTGCTGCACTCAATATACCAGCAAATTTGGAAAAACTCAGCAGTGGCCACAGGACTGGTAAAGGTCAGTTTTCATTCTAATCCCAAAGAAAGGCAATGCCAAAGAATGCTCAAACTACCACACAGTTGCACTCATCTCACACGCTAGTAAAGTAATGCTCAAAATTCTTCAAGCTAGGCTTCAACAGTACATGAACCATGAACTTCCAGATGTTCAAGCTGGATTTAGAAAAGGCAGAGGAACCAGAGATCAAATTGCCAACATCTGTTGCATCATCGAAAAAGCAAGAGAGTTCCAGAAAAACATCTATTTCTGCTTTATTGATTATGCCAAAGCCTTTGACTGTGTGGACCACCACAAACTGTGGGAAGTTCTTCAACAGATGGGAATACCAGACCACCTGACCTGCCTCCTGAGAAATCTGTATGCAGGTCAGGAAGCAACAGTTAGAACTAGACATGGAACAACAGACTGGTTTGAAATAGGGAAAGGAGTATATAGGTGAATAGGAGTATATAGTATGAGCGAAATAGGGAAAGGCTGTATATTGTCACCCTGCTTATTTAACTTCTATGCAGAGTACATCATGAGAAATGCTGGGCTGGATGAAGCGCAAGGTGGAATCAAGATTTCTGGGAGAAATATCAATAACCTCGGATGTGCAGATGAAACCACCCTTATGGCAGAAAGCGAAGAACTAAAGAGCCTCTTGATGAAAGTGAAAGAGGAGGGTGAAAAAGTTGGCTTAAAGCTCAACATTCAGGAAACTAAGATCAAGGCATCTGGTCCCATCACTTCATGGCAAATAGATGGGGAATCTATGCAAATAGTGACAGACTTTATTTTGGGGGGCTCCAAAATCACTGCAGATGGTGACTGCAGCCATGAAATTAAAAGACGCTTACAAAACAGAAAAAGAGACACAGAAGTACAGAACAGACTTTTGAACTCTGTGGGAGTAGGTGAGGGTGGGATGTTTTGAAAGAACAGCATGTATACTATCTATGGTGAAACAGATCACCAGCCCAGGTGGGATGCATGAGACAAGTGCTCGGGCCTGGTGCACTGGGAAGACCCAGAGGAATCGGGTGGAGAGGGAGGTAGGAGGGGGGATCGGGATGGGGAATACGTGTAACTCTATGGCTGATTCATATCAATGTATGACAAAACCCACTGAAATGTTGTGAAGTAATTAGCCTCCAACTAATAAAAAAAATAAAAGATAAATAAAAATAAAAGATGCTTACTCCTTGGAAGGAAAGTTATGACCAACCTAGACAGCATATTAAAAAGCAGAGACATTACTTTGCCAACAAAGGTCCATCTGGTCAAGGCTAGTTTTTCCAGGAGTCATGTATGGATGTGAGAGTTGGACTATAAAGAAAGCTGAGTGCCGAAGAATTGATGCTTTTGAACTGTGGAGTTGGAGAAGGCTCTTGAGAGTCCCTTGGACTGCAAGGAGATCCAACCACTCCATCCAAACAGAAATCAGTCCTGAGTATTCACTGGAAGGACTGATGCTGAAGCTGAAACTCCAATACTTTGGCCACCTGATGCAAAGAACTGACTCATTTGAAAAGATCCTTATGTTGGGAAAGATTGAAGGCAGGAGGACAAGGGGACAACAGAGGATGAGATGGTTGGATGGCATCACCAACTCAACGGACATGAGTCTGAGTAAACTCTGGGAGTTGATGATGGACAGGGAGGCTTGGCATGCTGCAGTCCATTCGGTTGCAAAAAGTGGGACACAACTGAGTGACTGAACTGAACTGAACTGAACTAAAGTAAGTATAGTGTTAATACTCCCATAGAGCTGTTTCATGTAGCCCTCAATTCAAAGGTCAATTTAGCTTAAGAAATAAAAACAAAATAGAACAAAAAATAAGTAGACATTGGAGAGGTGGGGAGAATAATACATTGATAATGTAAATACTCAGACTAGTACAGAGATATACTTTGGAGCCTGGATTAGGAGGTGAACTGAATATAGGTCTTTTTATCTCTTGACCTGGAACATCATTTATCTCTCATTTAAGGTTTTAATAAATTTTAAAAGATGGCAAGCTGAAGATTTAACTGTGACCCTGAAAGAAGCTAGTCTGATGTTGCCAGTTAAAGATCAACTTAGGGCTTCCCTGGTGGTCCAGTGGCTAAGACTCCATGCTCCCAAAGCAGGGGACCCGCGTTCCATCCCTGGTCAAGGAATGATTAAGAGATTGAACAGGCCACAACTGAGTTCTCATGTCACAACCAGCTAAGACCCGGCACAGTCACATACATAAATAAATTTAAAAGGAAGAGGAACCCGAGAGGTGTCTCTAGATTCTCCCAGTCACTCTTCAGTCCATCCTGACTCTTTTTTGACGCCATGGACTGTAGCCCAACAAGCTCCTCTGTCCATGGGATTTCCCAGGCAAGAATACTGAAGCGGGTTGCCATTTCACTCTCCAGGGGATCTTCCCAACCCAGGGATTGAATCTGCTTGGTAGGCAGACTCCTTACCACCGAGCCACCTGGGAAGCCCAAATACAGCAAATACAGCATCACAAAAGCTTTATGGGTGTGGTTGTGTTTCCAAGTATAAAGACCACCAGTGGTTCCTTGGCATTCCAAACCTTTTCATCTCCCAGCTCCTTCCACATTCTTACACACTCTGGAGACTCACTGAACTACTTACAGTTAGAGGTATTTTGCAATTAAAGGTCATGGCACCGGGGGCCAGTGTACATGCTGTTCCCTGTCCTACTCATCACTCACTGGGCAACTGCCTCCTCATTGGCCCTTAGAACTCAGTAGAGTGGGTACCTCTTCTTGGAGCCCTTTCTCAACTGCCTTTACCTGCCTTTTCTCCCTCTCCACTCCCACCCAGGCTGAAGCTGAAGCTGCTGTGCTGTGTATGACTTTTCATGGTACATATCACATTATACTGAAATCACTCAAGGGTTTGATCTTTTTTCCTCACTGCACTTGAATTCTTTGAGGCAAGGCAAATTTTTATCTTTGGTGCTTCATTCAGTGCCTGGCAGCTAGTCAAAAATTAAGTGTTGAATGGATGAAGGAATTCAACACAAAATAACTATTGATTGAATGTCAACTCTGTTCAAGCAGCTGTGGATCTGGGCACCTGGGAAGACAATGGAGAGCAAAAAATTAACATGGCATCACCTCTCATACGGCTTATACTCTGTTGGAGGAGCAGGCATGAGCTAAATACCCACAGTGATGAATAAATAACTGAAACTAAAATGTGTGCTTTGAAGATGAGGAGCACAGTTTAATGAGAGCAGTTAAAAAGGACCGTGATCTAGACTATTTGTCTTTTATGTTCTGTTCATATTTGTGTGTGTGGTTTTAGATGGAAAAGATGTGAATATATTTAGATTGGATGGGAACAATTCAGCTGAGTGAAAGAGGTTAAATAATATACAGGAGAGAAGACAATTAAATAACATCACACTTCTGGAAAGGGTATCTTACAACCCTCGTGGAGGGACTGGCCTCTTCTGAAGCCACAAGAGAGAACATTGAGAGTGGATACGGAAGTAGCAGGGTGGCAGGTTTTGTACCAGAAAATTGAATGAGGTTTGATCCAAAAGCTTGGATTTCCTGAGGGAGAGGAGTCACAGTTGTCTACTGGAAAAAAAAAAAAAAGGCAGAAGGTGAGAAAGTCAGAGATCTGAAGAGACTGGAGAGGGTCTGAAGTTTTCATCATGGACTGTAGGAAAGCAAGTCAAGTGAGAAGCCTCAGGATGGCTGGGCTGTGTTAAGAAGAACCCATCTGAAAGAGGCGATGGTGACTAGACACTGACAACAGGCTGCCTATTGTGGCATCTTCTCCAGCAGACATGGAGGCTCAGGGGCAACCACAGAGACAGCATACAGTTGGTTTCACTCCAGGTTGGGTTTTTGCCACGTGGAGATGAGAAAGTGCGAGTGGGTGAAGGGAATTTAGTATAATGTTAAGAATGTTACGGAACTAAGGAACCACAGAATCCAAGAAGAGAAGCCTGGTGGATTAGAAAGGGGGAGGGGTGTCAGTGGACCAGAGGTCCCAAGGAGGAAGAAGAACAACTACAGTGAGAGTGGTTGAACAGAAGGCTGGAAGGAAGGATGGGGCAGACCTGGAAGACAGTGGGATGGGGGAGCTACCCTTGATCACATCCTCCAAACATAGAACCTCTTCCACAAAACATAGTCACTAAGAGATAATGAAACAATACTAGAGGAAACAGCATGAAAACGAGGCAGAGAGCCAAGACATCAATAAAGTGGTTAAGAGTTGTACTTATTTAGCTTCGATTTTGCTTCTCTGTCAACCATGAGCATAAGCCCCAGACCTCAGCCCACACAATACCCACTCCCAGGTTTCTTCTCCCCAGTGTTGAGCCTGACTAGGCTGTTGAAGAGGGAAGGACACAATTACAGGTCCTTACACATTTATCAGGGGGCTTCACTGGTGGCTCAGTGGTAAAGAATCTGCCTGCAAGACAGGATTCGCAGGAAACCCAAGTTCAATCCCTGGGTCAGGAAGATCCCCTGGAGGAGGGCATGGCAACCCACTCCAGTATTCTTGCCTGGAGAATCCCATGGACAGAGGAGCCTGGTATCGGACACAACTGAAGTGACTTAGCATACACACATTTATCAGTGCTTAAATTTGTTACTTTCGAAATAGTTTCAAACGATGGTAAGATTTGGGGTGTGGCTATAGGAGCTTGTGACATAAATGGAGAAAAGGCCACTGAAAATGAGGAAGCCAGAGTCTTGGAGGGTCATCCATGGAGGGTGATGGCACATGTGGTAGAGAAGGCTGTGAGTTGAGCATCAAAGTCTTCATTGAATGACAGAGTACAACTACAAGGTGGGCATATGACAGGGACTTGAAGACAGATGGGAGAGCAGATCAAAAGGCATGAACCTTAGTAAAGGAGAAATTTTTTTTGCAGGAGAGTGAGGGAGTAATGGTCTGGAAGAGGCAGTGAACAGAAGACAGACAGAAACTTAGTCACTCAGTGGGTCCAACTCTTTGCGACCCCATGAACTGTAGCCCACCAGGCTCCTCTGTCCATGGGATTCTCCAGGCAAGAGACCTGGAGAGGGGTGCCATTTCGTTCTCCAGGGATAGAACCAGGGATTGAGCTGGTGTCTCCTGCATTGGCAGGTGGATTCTTTAGCACTGGGAATGCTGGTTCCTGAGGCCAGTGGAGTATAAGGCATAAACAGCCAACATTTAATCTAGGCAAAGGGACACATGAGAAGAATCATTCCCTAAACTGTGACCCAGTGGACTGTATCAGCCCAAAAGGCATGGCTTTCAGGTCTGCCAAATGCACCCTCCAGGTTCACTGTGACCTTGGCTGGGAAAGTGCTGACCTAAGGAAGAGTCAGATTTCAGTTAAGACAAGGAGATGGAAGGGATGGCAGAGAAACACTGATTAGGGTTTAGCCCAGGGTACAGTCTAATAAATAGTCACTCACTCACTTAAGAGAAAACTTAAGACTAGCTCTCTCTAAGGTTTTATCTCTCGATTGAAACCTGGATGGACAGGCTGCATCCTGTTAACCCCAGGGCCCAGCACTATCTCAAGCAGATAGCAAGTTCCCGAAATATGTTTGTTAAAAGTAGGAATGAATTTCCTGTTACTACAGTTGTAGTATGGAAGGAAATGGGGCACTCGCCTGGTGGTCCAGTGGCCAAGACTCCAAGCTCCTGGGGCAGGAGGCCTGGGGTTTGATCCCTGGTCAGGGAACTAGCTCCCACCTGCCACAACTAAGAGTTCACAACTCAAGATCTTTCGTGCCACAAAGACGACCCAACACAGTCAAATAAACAGATAAAAATGTTAAAAAGGAAGGGAAATGGGTGAGCAAAAATAGTGGTACACACGTTATACTTCCATCAGTAGAAGTAAGGTGTGGATATAGAGCGCAAAGGAAATGGAAAGTCTCTGCCCTCAAGAGAAGCTCTGGCAAGTGCCCTTGTTCCAGGCCAAAGTCATTGTTCCTGAAATAGGCTGTACCCTGGGATACCTCCACCCAAGATGAGTTTTCAAGTACTACAGTAGAGGTGAGCGGTAGCTAAAGTGGGGGAGAGAGAGGGAGGGTGGAGAGAAAAGGAGAGTTGTCTCTATTAGAAGAGGGTGTAAATTCAAAAGTGGAGATTCAAGCCCCAATTGATCTTACCCTGTTTTATATGAAGGAAGAAGGAGAATAGATAGATAAGATGCTTATTAATTTTGCAGCAGTGTCCTAGGAGAGGAACTGGAGATACACGACATAAACGCTCACTCCAGTCATCTCTGGCCGGTAGGCTTGGTTTTCCTCTTTGTACATTTCTTCATGGCTACACTTTCTATATTGAATATACCTGACTGATTTTTTTTAGAAAAACTGTAGAAAAATATTATGTCTCTTCTAAATTTCTCACAGGCTCAGACTATCTACTCTTAGGGCAAAATTGGCTGCAAACTAAAGGGATTATAAGACTTCAAATGAAACAATCTCTATAGTCATTTCAGCAGTGGTGCAATTGTGAAGAATCAATAGATACCAATTTAATAAAATGAAATGTGTTAGAAAAGTAAACAACTTGCAAAACACCAGCTGTGTGGCTTACTATTGATATTGATCTACAGTACAGAAGGAAAAGTCAAGGCTACAAGAAAGTTTGCTACTTATAATGGGAGAAAGACACATTTTAGTTAATCTCAGGTAATGACAAGTTACCCAAGGGAAAATAACTAAATTAACTATTATTATAACTAGTCTGAGTGATACAAGTTTGAAACTAGATAAGAAATTCTGAAATTAAATCAAATTTTTCCTTACTTGAAGTAGCTACAAGGCTACATCCTTTATTCCGACTAAGAACAAGAAATATGTACTTGATCTTGCTAGATCATGCTGCAGTAACAAACAGCCCCGCAAGTCTCAATGGCTTACAACAAGTGTATTTCTCATTCATATTACATGCGAGGGGCTGCAGGTCGGCTATGGCTCTCATCCATTTTGCCTCTCACTCTAGGACTTGCGCTGAAGGAATAGTCTTTATCTGGACCTGACATTCTCATGGCAGAGGAAAATATTAAGTGAGTTAGCAGAAAACAGCAATGGTTCTTAAAGTTTCTGCTAAGAACTGGCACATTGTAATCTCCTTTTGGTTTGGTTGTGGTTTTTGTGGAGTTTTGTTGTTATGTTGTTGTTGTTAATGAAAGTGACATGGCTAAGCCTAGTGACAGGGCAGACTTATACTCCTTCCAGGGGATGCACTGCAGTAGACAGGAGTGTACAATCATTTTACACAGAAGGGATCTGTGGATATTTGGGAGCAACAATACAACCTCTCACAAAACCTATTCACTTACACATGCCATGAAGATGCACATTCCTGTATCCTTAGGGGCACAATGTGTAGCTACATAGAGTGCCTGCCATGGGGCATTTGTTGTTGATGTTTGGTTGCTAAGTCATGTCTGATTCTTTCCAACCCCAAGAGCTGCAGCCCGCCAAGTTCTTCTGTCCATGGGATTTCCCAGGCAAGAATACTGGAGTGGGTTGCCATTTCCTTCTCCAGGGGATCTCTCTGACCCAGGGATTGAATCCACGTCTCCTGCACTGGCAGGGGGGTAATTCTTTACCGCTGAGCTACCAGGGAAGCCCACTGTAAGGCATACACCACACAGCAGGCCCTGTACCCACCATGTCCTCTGTAAGTTTCTTCAATAACCCTTTCAGGGGTCAGAGGTACTCATTATTCTCATTTAAGAGAAAACTGGAGTTGGCTAACTCTACCAAGGTCTCTCTGGTAGCTTATGAAAATGGCCACAGTCTTCTCTTGGCATGCACACCTCGCAGTGTCGGTTGGCAGACGTTCCCATTGAGGAACAGAGGCTATTTTCTCCATTCTTAAATCAGGTTGGCCAGCCACGTGGCTGGCTTTGGCACATGAAACATTAATAAATGTAACGAGCTTGAAAAGCACTTGTGCACTGGGACTTGCCTTTTTGCTGCTCTTGAATCACTCGCCATGAGAATAAGTCCAGGCTACCCTTCTGAATGATGAGCAACATGTGGCTCACAACTCCTCTTGTCCCAACCACAGCCTGCTAATCACAAGTAAGTGAGGCCATCCTACATCATCTGGTCACCAGACAAACCACCGCCTGACAACAGATACACGAAGTGGATACAGACATTGAGTTGAGAGTGCTGAAGCTTTATTGATGCTTCTTAAGAAACAGTGATGCAGAAGGCAATGGCACCCCACTCCAGTTCTCTTGCCTGGAAAATCCCATGGGCAGAGGAGCCTGGTGGGCTGCAGTCCATGGGGTCTCGAAGAGTTGGACACGACTGAGCCAACTTCACTTTTACTTTTCACTTTCATGCATTGGAGAAGGAAATGGCAACCCACTCCAGTGTTCTTGCCTGGAGAATCACAGGGATGGCAAAGCCTGGTGGGCTGCCGTCTATGGGATCGCACAGAGTCAGATACAACTGAAGCAACTTAGCAGCAGCAGCAGCAAGAAATAGTGAGGGAAAAATATTGAACAGGGGAGCCATCAAACAATAACCTGACCACAAGACTGCTAACCCAGTAGGGAGCAAAAATGGCCTGTTAGATAAATTCTGTGTGGGATAAAAGTGCCTTGTACCTCTGCCTCTAACTGTGATCTCAGTCACTGGCTGAGGAACACCACGAGAAGGTGACCTCAGTCAAAACACTGAGGGTGGGAGGATCTGAAGAGCTAATAGCTGGACAACGCTGGTTAACCACACAAGGGTTTATATCTTGGTTCTCTGTTCTATTCTTTTGGTCTATGCATGTGTGCTGAGTCGCTTCAGTAGCGTTCAACTCTTTGCAACCCTATGGACCATAGCCCGCCAAGCTCCTCTGTCCATGGAATTCTCCAGGCAAGCATACTGGAGTGGGTTGCCATGCCCTTTTAAGGGGATCTTCCCGACCCATGGATTGAACCTGGGTCTCCTGCATTGCAGGCAGATTCTTTACCATCTGAGCCACTGGGGAAGATCAGATAACCTTCTGGTAAAAAGCTGACTCAATTATAATAAATAAATTAAAAATGTAAGGAAAATAAACAGGCTTTCATTAAAACAACGATGTATTAAAGTTGGACAAGATAATCAGTCTGGGGGATTTCCAGCACCCTCCATGGTGGGCATTCAATATTTTTGCCTGGACGGGTGGGAGGAGACGTGTGCCCTCCCAGGAAAGTCTTGGGACTGGGCATGGGAGTCCTCTGTGCCTGAGAGCCTCACCCTTCAGCTGAGAAGCTAGGTAAGCTAAGAAGAGATGCAGTGATAAGATCTGTCAAGTTCTAATGCTGCAGTAACTATTGGTATGCCCTGTTCAATGGGTTGGCAGTCCTGCAGAAAGGAACTGTGGGATGTGGATTGCTAATTAGCATAAGTAACATCCATGTGGGCTGATTTACGCTTCTCTTGCAGGATCCCTAAACATCAGGTCGGTGCCTTTTTCCTTTCATAACCATTGGTATTTCATGCCAGTCAGCATAAAGATTTTGAGAAAATTTTTTTTCTAGTTTGCTTAAATAATAATGTGGACAGTAGCTTTTGTTCAAGTATTCAAGTATAGGGCACTTATGTGTTAATTACAGCTCTGAGTACATAAGAAGGGAGATAAAAGACTTTGATCAAATGACTTTGACACTTAATGCTCTCTCCAAGCTCTCTGGCCTGATGCCCTTCTTTTTTCTTTATTCCTTCATAGAGGGTAAACTCAGGCCTATCCTAACTCTTCAAGGCAAGTTAAGACCAGGCTGTAACGTATAACCAGACTTTATTGAAGGCTTCAGGATAGTAAAACAAAATTACAGCATAGTAAGGGAAAACTCTGGGCTTCCCAGGTACACAGTGGTAAAGAATCTGCCTGCCAATGCAGGAAACAAAAGAGCCGTTCCATCCCTGGGTCGGGAAGATCCCCTGGAGGAGGAAATGACAACCCACTCCAGTATTCTTGCCTGGCCAGTTCCATGGACAGAGAAGCCAGGCAGGCTGTAGACTATGGGGTTGCAAAGAGCTGGACAAAACCAGGCACAGAACAAAAGAAAACCCCAATCCGGCTACTAACTGTGACTTCTGAATCTCCTCACCTGCCCACTCCTATTAGCCCAGACTTCCTACTGTGTTTCAGGAGTAGGCTACCCTCCTTACCAAGAATGCCTGTGACCGTGAACATCACCCACCAGAGCTCAGGCTCCCTGAATCTTCTAAGGCCCAGTGAACAGAGGAAACTGCCTCCCCTTGTCTCCAGTGTAACGTTAGCTTTCAAGAGATGTCATCACTTCCACAACACCACCCACAAGGATGACAACTTCAGGTATTGTTAATAGAGCAGTTTAGCTCTGAAATGTCTTTTTTTTTTGCTAAGCCACCAGCATCTGGGATCTTAGGTCCCCGACCAGGGATCGAACACTGTCCCTTGCATTGAAAGTGCAGAGTTAACCACCAGGGAAGTCCCAAGCTCTGTGAGATCTTGAATCTTACCATTGGTGAATTGCATCTTGACTTTTCCTTTCTTCAAGTCAAAAGCGCACTATGCTTTTTTTTTTTTAAGTCAGATTTACTGAGATTTAGTATACATAAAATAAAATTCACCTATTTTACTGTATAGTTCTGAGCTTTGACGAACACATAGCCATGTTACCACCACCGCAATCAGGACACAGGACAGTTGCTTCACCCCCCAAAATTCCTCAGGTCCCTTTGTGCTCAACCTCTTTACACCCTCAGCCCCAGGCCAAGAGTGACCTGTTTTATGTGTCTATAGTTTTGCCTCTTCCAGAGTGTCATACAAATGGATCCAAACAGCAGGTAGCTTTTTATATCCGATTTTTTTCACCTGAGATCCATTCATGTTGTTTGTTCCTTGTGCTGCTGAGTCATTTTCCATTGTATGAACATACTGTAGTAGATTTATCTAATCACAGTTAAAGAACATTTGAGTTATTTTCAGTTTTTGATGATTATGAATAAGGCTTCTGTAATATTTGCATACAAGTCTTTGAATGAACATAAGTTTTCATTTCTCTCGGGTATACATCTAAGAATGGAACTTCTGGGTTGTGTGATAAGCATATGTGAAATATTATATGAACATTATATGTTATATACATATCAAATATATATATGAACATCAACATTATATGAAATAATAAGTTGTCTGCCAAACTTTTCGTACCATTTTGCAATCCTACCAACAATGTATGAGAGGTCTAATTAGTCTGTATGCTTACCAGTACTTGGTAATACCAATGGTTGGTTTTTTTTTTAATCTCATTCATTTTAATAGATGTGTACAGGCACTTCAGTGTAGTTTAGTTTTTTAATGACTTGAGCTTCTTTTCATGTGCTTATGTGCTACTCATGTTTCTTTTTGGTGAAATATTTTCACTTCTTTTCAAATATTTTCAATTCTTTTGACTATTTACTTATTAACTTGTTTGCTTTATTGTTGGGTTTTGAGGATTCCTTACATATTCTTGTTCCAGTCCTTTAGCAGAAATATGCTTTGCAAATATTTTCTCCGAGGCCTATATTTTGTCTTTTCGTTTTCTTAAACAATTTGTATTAGCAGATCAGCTGCTATAATCAAATATCACAGACTGGGTGGTTTAAACGGCAGACAGTTATTTCTCACAATTCTGGAGCCTGAGAAGTCCAAGGTCAGGACGCCAGCAGAGTCAGTATCTGGTGGGAGCTCCTTCTGGCTTGCAGACCGCCACCTTCCGGCTGTCTGCACACGGTGTGGAGAGCCGGCTCACGCTCTCTTTATACCCCACATAAAGGTGTTAATCCCATCATGAGGATCCCACCTTTATGACCTCATCTAAGCCTCCTAAGTGAGTGAATGACAGTCACTCAGTCATGTACCGACTTTTTTCAACCCCATGGACTGCAGCCTGCCAGACTCCTCTGTCCATGGGATTCTCCAGGGAAGAATACTGGAATGGGTTGCCATTTCCTTCTCCGGGGGATCTTCCTAACCCTGGGGTTGAACCTAGATCTCCAGCATTGCAGGTGGATTCTTTACCATCTGAGTTACCAGGGAATCCAAGCCTCCGAAAGCCTCCACAATCAGATAATTGAGGGGGCTAGCCTCCAATATACATCTGTGGGAAAATAACAATTCAGTCCATAGCAATGTCTCACAGAGTAAATTTTAAAGTTTGATGAAGTCCAAATTAACAATTTTTCTTTTATGGATCATGTCTTTGGTGTCACATCTAGTAAGTTTATGCCTAGCTCAAAATCACAAAGATTTTCTCTTATATTTTCTTCTAGAAAGTTTATACCTTCAGCTGTTTTTATGTGGATCTAATCCATTTTGTTATGTGTGCTTAGTTGCCCAGTCGTGTCCAACTCTTTACGACCCCACGAACTGCAGCACGCCAGGCTCCTCTGTTGATGGGATTCTCCAGGCAAGAATACTGGAGTGGGTTGCCATTTCCTTCTCCGGGGGATCTTCCCGACCCAGGGATTGAACCCCGGTCTCCCGCATTGCAGCAGATTCTTTACAGACTGAGCTGCCAGGGAAGCCCAAGTATACAGGAGTGGGTAGCCTTTCCCTTCTCCGGGGGGAACTTCCTGACCCAGGAATCTAACCAGGGTCTCCTGCATTGCACGGGGATTCTTTACCAGCTGAACTATCAGGGAAGCCCTGGTAGCCTAAGAAGTATGACTTCGTAGATATGGTGCCAGATACAGATCAAGGCTCTTTCTTTTCACATTTGTATGTCACATTGTTCTGCCGGCATTTATTATTATTATTATTATTTAATATCATGTCTGGGACTTCCCTAGTAGTCCAATGGTTAAGGCTCCAGATCCCAACGCAGGGGACCCAGGCTTAATCCCTGGTCAAGGAACTAGATCCCACTTGCCACACCTAAAAGATCCTGCATGCTGCCACAACCAAATAAATAAATATTTTTTTAAAAAACTCATATAACATAAAATTTATCACCTCAACCATTTTTAAACATATAGTTCAGTAAGTGATACCCTTTTAATGGTTCCCATTTGCTTGAATGAGTACTGAATTTTATGAGATTTTTTCCTGCATCTATTAAGATGATTATATTTGTTTCCTTTTTCCCTTTTTTAGTATGGTGAATTACATTGAGTTTTCAAATATTAAGCCAGACTTGTATTTCTGGAAATAACCCCATTTAGTCGTGATATATCAATAGTCTCCTTTTCATATGTTGCCAATTTTTATTTGGGAAAATATCATGGAGTATGTTTCTTGCGCACAATACACTGAAGGCTGCTGAGTTTCTGGGTGGAAGGAGAGATGCTTTAAAAATGTTTAATCAGTTCATTTACCATAACATGTACTGTAAGCATATTACTTAAAAATATGTAAGCAAGTGTCAGAAATAACAGCTCAGAATTAAAAGTGAATGGAAGCAGAAGTAGAAAATAAGGTTATTCTTCCACTTTTTGTACCACCTGTTAAAATTATGTGCACATTATTTTAGAATTAAAACAATTTAAATTTTAAAAAGATCCTCCCCAACCAGAAACCATACAAATCTGATTCAGCTGGGTTATTTTTGTTGGTGCATGCCATGCAAACAGGAAAGGTAAATAGGTAACTAATTCGTCCCAGCATAACTGATTAATTAGTCCTTAACTTTCTTCCCATGATTTGTTAATACTCTTGTATCACGGTGTTTCTGTACTATTTGTCCTTGCTCGGATACTGCACTGATTAGAGATACATACAGTAGCATGAGTTTGGGCTTCCGTGGTGGCTCAGACGGTAAAAAGGATCCGTCTGCAGTGTGGGAGACTGGGTTCGACCCCTGGCTTGGGAAGATCCCCTGGAGGAGGGCATGGCAACCCACTCCAGTATTCTTCCCTGGAGAATCCCATGGGCAGGGCTACAGGCCAGGGGTCGCAAAGAGTCGGACACGACTGAGCGACTAAGCACAGCATGAGTTAACTGTAGTGAAGCTCATTAAAAAAAAAAAAAGATCTGCAAAGGCACAGAGATTTATAAAAAAAAAAAAAAAAAGTAGGAGGCTGGTAAGCGCGTGGCGGAATCTGAGTAGATAAATAATGAACGTTGAAACATCCACAGTAAACGGCACTCTTTAAAACAAAAAACTCCGGCCGCGCAGTCCCCTGGGAGAAAACAAACATCACAATTTGAAACCCGTAAGTGCAGCAGAGACGTAGAGACGCAAACCGCCGAGGTCAGGTTTGCAGGCCCTCACCTGCTCAGGCTGATTGACAGCAGCGGCGGGGGCGGGGCGAGCCGAACGTCACTTCCCGTCGCGGCCGTCCTGGTCCTCTCGCGCGATGACGGCCAACGTGGAGTCGCGTGGGCGGCGCCCGGGGGTCGGAGTGGGTGTCGTGGTGACCAGCGGCAGGCATCCTCGCTGCGTCCTTCTGGGGAGGAGGAAAGGGTCGTTCGGAGCCGGCAGTTTCCAACTTCCCGGGGGCCACTTGGAGTTCGGGTAAGCAGTTGCCTGGCTGACGGAAAACGAAACGGGCGCGCAGAGGACGACATCCCCTCCTGCGTGCTTCCGTACGTGCGTGCACGCTGACGCTGCGTCCTTTCTCGCGCGTTTGTCTTTCTCGCCCGAGGCCGGCAGGGGGCGCTGCTCTGGGCGAGGCGGGCGCAGAAGTCGCCACGTCCGCCTGCGAGCTTTCCTCGAGGGGTCAGCTCCTCTCTCGCCCTGACGTGGCTGGGCGTTGTGACTTGTCTTTTCCTGCTGCTTGCGCTTGAAAGGCCGGAAGTGCGTATTTACAGGCCTCGAGTAGTGTGTAGTTGTCCCTTCAGATGTTTGCGCGGTTTGCTGGCGATTTAAACGCAGGCGGTATGTTATTTTCCTGCTCCCGTTAAGTCTCGTAACGCTCCAACCAAGGGAATGGTTGACGGAAACCCTTGGCCTCTGTGCCTCCCTCGTTAAAACGAGGAAATCGCCGAAGCACTCCCTAAGGTCTCCCTCTCTGCTTTGACTTTCTGTGAACTGAGGTGTCAGACTGAAAGAGAAAGTTTAGTTCTGAGGTGTCAGACCGACAGAGAAAGTTTAGTTCTACACAAGGGTGAAGAGAGGCTGAGATTGACCTAGAAGGTGGGTTCACCCGGGCTCTTGGACTCTTTAATCGATAGAAATTGGTAAGATGCCAGAGGAGGAATTTAGGCAGAGCTTTGTCGGGGCTCCTGCTGTAGCCGGAGAGAGGGAGCGAGAACGAGAAACAGGTGCCCTTGCTCGCTCTCCTGGAGCGAGAGGTGGTGGTGAGCTGGTTCCTAAATGGAGTGGGGCGTAGGCATGGATCTGCGGGTTGGGCAGCAGGTGCATCTTAGGTGGTCTGCCTGCTCCTTTGGTGGTTCTGTGTGTGGAAATCATGCCTGGTAACCCTGCTTCGCTCTCAGCAACTCACAAATGGCTGTAGGTTTGTGGCCTTTTTTGTAGTTAGTCTTTAATTGCCCCCGGAGAAGGCAATGGCACCCCACTCCAGTACTCTTGCCTGGAAAATCCCATGGACGGAGGAGCCTGGTAGGCTGCAGTCCATGGGGTCGCTAAGAGTCGGACACGACTGAGCGACTTCACTTTCACTTTAATTGCCCCAACTGTGCATGCATTATTTTTAGTCTCTACCTTCTCCAGGTGCAAGCACCCGGGGAAAGGGTCCCATCCTATCTCAAAGTGAGAATAGGGATGACGTCTGTAGCAGATAAACAGCATCAGAAACAGAAACGTTCAAGGAGCTTCCCAGGTGGCGCAGTGGTAAAGAATCTGTCTGTGATATCCAGCCCAGCATTTTTTGCAACTGGCTTGAAAATGTGTTTTTACTGTTTTGTACCAATTTAGGTAAAAGAGAGGGCATATATTGCATGTGATTAGGACTTCCCGGGTGCCACTAGTGGTGAAGAACCCCTGCCTATGCAGGAGCTATAACAGAAGCAGGTCGGGAAGATCCCATGAAGGAGGAAATGGCAACCCACTCCAGTATTCTTGCCTGGAGAATCCCGTGGACAAGGGGAGCCTGGCGGGCTACAGTCCATAGGGTCGCACAGAGTCAGACACAACTGAAGCGACTTAGCAGCTGCAGCAAGCTGTCACTTAATAAAATTACTAGATTAAAAATCAAATTGCACGGACAAGCACACCCCTTGATGGTGCTGGGTGCAGAGCTCATGTGAGGTACCCTGCTTTTGCTCCTGGCAGCTCACAAGTGGCAGTTGGGTTTTTGAATCTTGTTCATAGTTTGTGCCAGCTGTGCATGGGTCTAGTTATTTCTGGTCCCTCGTTGTTTCTTTGTGTTCTGCCGGGTACAGAGGAGAGGAGACATAAGGGTCTCAGCCTGTCCCACCATCAACTGGATGGAGGGAGGGGGATGTACAATTATGGCTGATTGCTTTGTTGTGTGGCAGAAACCAACACAACATCGTAAAAATTAAAAAAGAAAAATAAAAGTAGTATTTTGGTGTTCTGGTTCTCTTCCAGGCGTTTGTATTTCCTTTGTGGTGGGGAGAGGAGGTGCGGGCCCACGTTTTGCGCGCTCTCTGCCTCCTCCTCTTCTCACTGTTTCTGATTTCTTTCTCTGCGTTCCATGTGCCCTCTGGGTGCAGTATTCACGTGTGCGCTCTTTCTGAGGGTGTGTTTGATGGCTGGTTGGAAGTCCTCCAGTCCTACAAGGATTTCTGCACTGCACGGTTCCCCGACACAGGTGACCAAAAACTTCTTATGATGCTGGCCGCCAGCTCCTGGTGTTAGCACACCACGGTCCGTTTTCTTTCTGCTGGGTCCCCAGTAGTCTCACAGCATCTGCTTGGCCCAGAGAAAACATGTTGCTTTCACTGCCACTCATTTTCTCTGCTCAGCCATCGTGGGCTCCTATCGCCAGTCTCCTACCTTCCAAATGCTTAAAGTGGGGGTGAGCGTTGTGTTCACGTGCATCCCTGCCACCACGGGGCGCACTTCAGACTCCCCCAGAACTTGTTCCCTGCTGTTGCTCTGCTCCGAGGCACGGGGCAGCCCTGTGTGCCCCCACAGCTGAGCCCTTTGACTGGGGGTGACACAGCGGTGCCTTGCTGAGAGTCACACCCAGTCTCCGTGGCCGTTTATTTCTCTTGGAGCACCTCTCAGTTGGTTTGGGGGCGGAGCTGCCCCCCCCCCCAATCAGGAAGAAAGGGAACATTCCTACAGCCAGAAAACTCACAACTCTCCTCCCTTCCCAAAGATCTGTCTGTCTTATGGGTAGAGTGAGGGTAGATTAGATAATTAGAGAAATAGTCAAGGTAGAAAAGATAGAGAAACAGTATTCTTTTTTGCTGAATATCTCACATACTAAAGTGCTTCATAAATACAAGGAAATTTAATCTAGAAGGCATATGAAATGACTTTTAGAAAAACTGTATCACACAGATTTCTTTTCATACTTGTTTTCATTTGATACATACTTTATCTGACTATAAAATTCCATTTGGAACCATTTCTAAAGGGAGATACTATATATTTTTAATCCTGTTTCATATATGAAAACTGTACAGTGAAATGTTTTAATTTATATGCAGGTTTTTGTAACTTTTAGAGTATCAGTTCCTGTCAATATCTAGTTATTATCAATCATATGTTGAAGGTGAGCTAATCAGTGTATTTTAATTTTTGTGAATGCCTTTTGTTCTCAAGTTTGAGGCACAAACTGAAATTCTGAACCACCTGGAAAAGACTTTACTCACTTCTTGATACACTTACAAGCCTGTGAGAAAGTAGCATTATCTTTTTACTTATCTAAGGTGGAAAGTAATGAACTTTGAACTCAAAACCTAGGTCTAGTTAACTACGAAGCCTGTGCTCTTAACTGATATATCAGACTACCTCCTGGTTGCATGCTGCTTCCAGGTAAGTGAACTAGTGCTGAATTGGCTAAATGTTCATTTTTTGTTGTTCAATATGAAGTCCTTTTGGTCTTCAGAGAACTAGATACAGGATAAACAGTGTCCAAGGAGGTTTGTTGATTTATTGTTTTAAAGCATGAATCAATTACAGCTCTTTTGGGGTTACACTGGAAATTTCTAGCCAGGAATTTCATGGCTTTAAAAAAAAAAATGAATAAATAGAATTGAATATGGTGGTGTGTTTCTCTTTTCCAGGGAAAGCTGGGAAGAATGTGCTCAAAGGGAAACCTTGGAAGAAGCAGCTCTTCACCTGAAAAATGTTCGCTTTGCCTCGGTTGTGAATTCTTTCATTGAGAAAGAGAATTACCATTATGTCACTATTTTAATGAAAGGAGAGGTAGACCTGACTCATGATTCAGAACCAAAGAATGTAGAGCCTGAAAAGAATGAAAGTAAGAGAATTATATACAATAATGCATTTTCTACAAGAGCATGTGTCTGAAGGAAGATTACTTTATGTCACCATATGAAGAGAGTTAGAATGTAATTATACTTTCATTAGAATTTAAATCTACTTAAGTTCTGAAGATATAAGGATAGAACAGGAAAGAGAATGGGTCTAGAGCCAGACTGCTTGGTTTGCATCCTGGTTCTTCCACTAAGAGGTTTGTGACCTCGAGCCAAGTTACTTAGGTCTCTGGGCCTCTTTTCTCATTTGTTATAATAGTAGCTACTTCAGATGGGTTGTTGTAAGTTTGAAATGAGTTATTACCTACAGTGGGCCCATCCTAATGAACACAGTAAGTACTCAGTGTTAGTTTTATTTCTAGTGTTTGATTTTGTTTCAAACTGTGATTTTTAAAGCAAAACATTTAATGTGCCTTCCTCAGTTTTCTCACCTGTGCAAGAGAGAGAACTTTCTTTTATAAAAAATGATTAACTTGCAAAACACCTAATCTGTTACCTTCTGTGTTGAATTGAGTGCTCTGACAGCTTTAATGACAGTAATTGATTTCCTTTTATTTACCATGTACTACACCTTGTTCCTGGGGCTTCCCTGCTGGCTCAGAGGTAAAGAATCCACCTGCCAGTGCAGGAGATGGGGTTCGATCTGTGGGTCGGGAAGATCCCCTGGAGGAAGAAATGGCAGCCCACTCCAGTACTCTTGCCTGGAGAATCCCATGGACAGAGGAGCCTGATGGGCTACAGCCCATGGGGTCGCAGAAGAGTCAGACGGGGTTTAAACAACTCGGCAAGGTATGGGGGAGGGGGCATGGATGCGCCACCCTCCCAGCAGCTTGACGTGTTCAACTCTGAAGCTTTCTGAACCCAGTTGTGTGGAGTTTTTATGAAGGATCATTATGTGATGGGATTATTATCATTGTGACTGAGTAAACCATTGCCCATTGGTTAACTCACACCTCCAGCCCCGCCCCGCCGCTAAGGTGGAGCAGGGGTAAGCGGTGGGCTGAAAGTCCAACTGTCGTCATGCCTCTGTCTTTCTGGTCTGCACCCACCTCCTGAAACAGGGGTGAAGACCAAATACATATTTCTTCTTTCATGATATCACATGAAGAAAAACATAAGAAGGATCCAAAGGCCTTCAGCTGGCCTAGGGTACAAGAAAACTTATTCCTGCCTTAAGAATGGGAAGGCAGGATTGTACCAAATTCACTAGGGGAGCTGATACCTGGCCATGGTACAAGAGGCTCGGGGGTCTTTGTTTTATTCATAACACAGGCATGCAGACTCTGCCCCGTGTTCAGCAGGCCCTGGATCTGAACAGCCTGCTTCAGGCTTCCAGTCACCGCATCCTTCCTCCAGCCATCAGATTATAATTAGAGGGATTGTCCAGATGCTTCCTTCTCTAAGAGGCAGGGTAGACGCTACTTCAGGTCTCTGGAGACTCAGTTAATTGAGCATCTTGCAACACATGGTTAGTGTGTACCTCCCCTCTTCCTCCACCACCTCTCCTCCCCACTGCCCCCCATACTGTGTGGTCACAGGTACTGATCAGCCCTTCCAGAACATGTTCCATGTTCATGGATTCTTTGTCCCCTGCCTTCCCAGACTGAAACTACATATCTGTATTTTATAGGCAGAGAAATGCTTAATGGAAGAAACAGTAATTACACATAGATATATACATGTAATCATAAACTAATTTAGAACATAGCGTTCTTAATAATCATTGTATTTTTGTTGTTAATATCATAATATTTAAACATTTACCTGTGCATCTGTGCATGCTCAGTCATGTCTCTCTGTGACCCCACGGACTGTAGCCCGCCAGGCTCCTGTGTTCATGAGATTATCCAGGCAAGAATACTGGAGTGGGTTGCCGTGCCCTCCTCCAGGGAATCTGCCTGACCCACAGCTCCTGCCACATACCCTGCATCACAGGCAGATTCTTTACTGCTGAGCCACTGAAAATTATGTTCATATAGCCAAGCTAATGTGTAGCATCACTCTTGCACTTTGTTTTATTAGTAGCAAATCACTTTTAAAATTAATTTTTCTTAGTACAGGTTAACTAGCCAAAATGAATATGCTTTGTTTGCTTTCAACTGAAGAAATTGCTTTAATATCTTTCTTTTCTAGGTTGGGAGTGGGTTCCTTGGGAAGAATTTCCTCCCCTGGACCAGCTTTTCTGGGCACTACGTTGTTTAAAGGAACAAGGCTACGATCCTTTTAAAGAAGATTTGGATCATCTGGTAGGATATAAAGGAAGTCACCTAGAAGTGAACAAGGAGATTCACTGAGTTGTTTTTTTTTTCTAATGGATTGGCCAAAAAGTTCACTTAGGTTTTTGTAGGCTGACTACAGTCATGCTGAGTTGTCTCTAACTTCATTTGAAACCATTTTGTAAGATTGTATTGTGACACCTGTCACAGCAATGTGCATTTTTTAAAAGAAACTTATCAAAATTGGTGAATTTGGGGGTAGCCATTTTAATATTGAAAATGGAAGAAAAAAAGCAACAATTTCGGCATATTATGCTTGATTATTTCAAGAAAGGTAAAAATGCAACGGATACAAAAAAAAAGATTTGTGCAGAGTATGGAGAAGGTGCTGTGACTGAACGGACATGTCAAAAGTGGTTTGCAAAGTTTCGTGCTGGAGATTTCTCTCTGTATGATGCTCCACGGTCAGGTAGACCAGTTGAAGTGGATAGCAATCAAATTGAGACATTAATTGAGAGCAATCAACATTATACCACACGAGAGATAGCCGACATACTCAAAATATCAAAATCGAGCGTTGAAAACCATTTGCACCAGCTTGGTTATGTTAATCGCTTTGATGTTTGGGTTCCACTTAAGTTAAGCCAGAAAAACCTTCTTGATCGTATTTCCACATGTGATTCTCTACTGAAACGTAACAAAAGTGTTCCGTTTTTAAAGCAAATTGTGACAGGCAATGAGAAATGGATACTGTTCAATAATGTGGAACGGAAGAGATCATGGGACAAGCGAAATGAACCACCGCCAGCCACGCCAAAGGACGGTCTTCATCCAAAGAGGGTGATGTTGTGTATATGGTGGGATTGGATGGGAGTCCTCTATTATGAGCTCCTTCCAGAAAACCAGTCAATCAATTCCAAGAAGTACTGCTCCCAGTTAGACCAGCTGAAAGCAGCCCTCAGTGAGAAGCGTCCAGAGTCAGTCGACAGAAAATGCATAATCTTCCATCAGGATAACGCAAGGCCACACGTTTCTGTGATGACCAGACAAAAATTGTTAGAGCTTGGCTGGGAAGTTCTGATTCCTCCACCATATTCCCCAGACATTGCACCTTCAGATTTTCATTTATTTCGGTCTTTACAAAATTCTCTCAATGGAAAAAATTTCAGTTCCCTGGAAGACTGCAAAAGGCACCTGGAACAGTTCTTTGCTCAAAAAGATAAAAAGTTTTGGGAAGATGGAATTATGAAGTTGCCTGAAAAATGGCAGAAGGTAGTGGAACAAAATGGTGAATACGTTGTTCAGTTCAGTTCTTGGTGAAAGTGAAAAATGTGTTTTTTATTTTTGCTTAAAAACCGAAAGAACTTTTAGGTCAACCCAATACATAAAAGGCAAAATAAGGTCCTGTTAAAGAGTGAAAAATATCTAATTTCAAAACAACTCCATTCTACCCGAGAAGTCCCACATGATGGCCAGTTTATTTGTAGTCTCTTAATATACCCAATACCTTTTCATTCAGTACTTGTGAAAAATTTTCAGATTGTGTCATGAATTGTGTTTCAGATTCAGAAAATGTGATAATTGGTGATGTTATAAATGGTAATTCCACTTTCTGTATCTCTCTGGTATTGATGTGTCATTACCAGTGTGTGTGGAGGAGAGTGCAGTAGAACTTGTCTTAGTGTTTCACTACTAGTAGAGATCCTAATTCAAGTGCTAACAGAGAATTTATCACATTTGTTGCTCTTCCTCTCCTCGTTTGTTGTTGTTGTTGTTGTTAATATATTTTGACAGTTCCTACAACTAGAGCAGGCAGGACAGGTCATTAGGGTGTATTTCTGATTGGGAATGTAAACCTAGGGAAGTGAGTTAAACCATCCAGGATCTGTATCCCATTGTTAACAGGCCTTACCATTTTGGATCTCAGTTGATCTCTCTTGAGATTCAACTTCCTTGTATGTGAAATGTGACTAGACTAGGGCAGCAGTTCTCAGTATGGCCTGGAGACATCCTCAAGGCCCTTTCAAGTGTCCTCAGGGTCAGTCTGTTTTGTCACATCCTCATTCTTTGCTGAGTGTACAGAGGAGTTTTCCAGAGACTGCATGTTATAGGTTACTCTAGTAGAGTGACTGCAAAGCAGATACAAAAATCTAGCTCTCTCCTAGTAAGCTAGATGTGGAAGAAATTGTCAAAAATGTAAAACAATGCCATGCTTCTCACTTTTTTTTTTTTTTTAAGAAAAACATCTATATTTTTTATAAAAATTATGTTAACATGTAACAGTTCTGTGTTATGGGTTTTTGTTATTTGTAAATAAATAATTCTTAAAATTTATCAGTTTTAATTCCTAGTATATTATTACTAGATAACATCCTATAAAAACTCTTTAGGGCCTCAGTATTTTTTTTTTTTATGAACTATAGTTGTTTACAGTGTTGTGTTAGTTTCAGGTATATACCAAAGTGATTTAGATATGTATTAATGCACGCACATTTTCAGATTCTTTTCCATTACAGATTATTGTAAGATACTGAATATAGTTCCATGTATTATACAGTATGTCCTTATTTTTTATCTCTTCTATACACATATAGTGTGTATTTGTTAATCCCAAACTCCTGATTTGTCCCTCCCTGTCTTCTTTCCCTTTTGGTAAGCATGCCTTTTTCCTGCATCTGTGAGTCTGTTTGTTTTGTAAATAAGTTCCTTTGTATCATTTTTTGAGAGTCCACGTATTAGTGATATCATATTTGTCTTTCTCTGACTGACTTAGTGTGTCTAGGTCCATCCATGTTGCTGCAGATGGCATTTCATTCTTTCTGTGGCTGAGTAATACTCCATTGTATATATGTACCACATCTTTATCCATTCATCTGTTGATGGATGCTTAGGTTGTTTTCACGTCTCAGCTATTGTAAATAGTGCTGCTGTGAACATTGGGGTGTGTGAAGCTTTTCAAATTTGTTTTCATCTTTTCCAAATATCTGCCCAGAAGGGGGACTTCTGGATCATATGGTATCATTTTTTAGTTTTTTAAGGAACCTCCTTACCGGCCTCCTCAGTGGTTGCACAGTGTACATTCCCACCAACAGCATAGAACAGTTCCCTTGTCTTCCCCACCCTCCTCAGCATTTATTATTTGTAGACTTTTCGATGATGACCATTCTGACTGGTATGGAGTAGTACCTCATCGTAGCTTTGATTTCTGACATTTAGCATCTTTTCTTATGGCTCTTGACCACCTACCTGTATGTCTCTGGAGAAATGATATTTAGGTCTTCTGCCCACTTTTATGATTTTGGTGTTTTTTTTTTCTTTTTCATGTTGAGCTGTATGAGCTGTTTGGATATTTTGGAAATTAAGCCCTTGTCAGTTGCATAATTTGCAGATACTCTCTGCCATTCTGTAGGTTGTCATTTTTGTTTTGCTTCTGGTTTCCCTTGCTTTGCAAAAGCTTAGAAGTTTGACTAAGTCCCATTTGTTTTTGTTTTTTTTTTTTTTGCTTTTATTTCTTTGGCCTTGGGAAACTGACCTAAGAAAACATTGGTACAATTTTGTCAGTTTTGCCTATGTTCTTTTCTAGAAGTTTTATAATGTCATGTCTTACTGAAGGCTTTAAGCCATTTTGAGTTTGTTTTTGTATATAGTAAAAGGGCGTGTTCTAACTTCATTGATTTACATGCAGCTTTCAAACTTTTCCAATACCACTTGGCGAACAGTCTTCTCTCCATTTTTTGTCTCCTTTGTCAAAGATTAACTGGTGTCGGTTTATTTCTGGGCTGTCTATTCTGTTCCATTGATCCAGATGTCTATTTTCGTTACTAGTATCACGCTGTTGTCAGAAGCCTGTGAGGGTTATACCTCCATATTTGCTTTTTGCTGGGTTTTCTGTGGCTCCATATACATTTTAGGATCCTTTTTTTCTGGTTCTGTGAAAAATGCTTGGGTAATTCGGTAGAGATTGCATTAAATCTGTAGATCTGCTTTGGGTAATACGGCCACATTAATAATATTCTTCCAGTCTGGGAGCGTGGGATATCTCTACGTTTTTTTTAATCATCTTCAGTTTCCTTTATCAGTGTTATATAGCTTTCAGCATATAAGTCTCTCTCCTCCTTGCTCAGGTTTATTCCTAAGTGGTTTGTTTTTTTTTTAATGTGATTTTAAAAGGGATTATTTTTCACTTTCTCTGATACTCCATTTTTAGTGTAAAGAAATACAACAGATTTATGTAATTAATCTTGTATCCTGCTACCTTGCTAAATTCATTTATCAGTTCTAATAATTTTTGTTTAATGACAACCCACTGCAGTACTCTTGCCTGGGAAACCCCATAGACAGAGCGTGGCAGGCTGCAGTCCATGGGGTTGCAGAGTTGGACATGCCTGAGCACGCACATACGCACCTTACTAAGATTATCAGTTTGAGTAGATTTTTTTTTAATCTTAAGGTCCCCAGTAATTTCTAAGAGTGTAATAGGATTCAAAACCAAAGTTTGAGAACTGCTGAATTAGACCATAAACTCATCTTTTTTCTTCATGAACCCATTTCTATAAAATCCCATGCTTCTCCTAGAGCTGGTTATATTTGAATTTTGCCCTTTCAGAAGACTCAAGTACTGTTGTTATACATGCTACAAAAGAATCTTTCTCCAGTGAATGAAGATCATTTTTAAAGTTGTTTTAATTGCTTGCTTTTTCTAAATTATATGTGCACATTGTAGAGTTTACCATTTACAAATCTCATTTTCTGTTTTGACAAATTTTTTTTAGAGGAAGCTCAAGTAAAATTAGTCTATGTTCCTTGAACTAATGCATTTCAGTTTTTCCTACTCCTGTTTGTTATTCACATCCTTCTTTTGCCTGCTCATTAGTTTTACTCCCTTCAACTGACTTAACCCTTTCTGTCCCTGAAGGTGAAGTGAAGGTGTTAGTTGCTTAGTTGTGTCTTGACTGTTTGCCACTCCATGGACTGCAGCCCACCAGGCTCTTCTGTCCGTGCATTCTCCAGGCAGGAATACTGGAGTGGGTTGCCATGCCCTTCTTCAGGGGATCTTCCCAACCCAGGGATCAAACCTGGGTCTCCCACATTGCAGGCAGATTTTTTTACTGTCTTGAGCCACCAGGGAAGGCTCCTTGAATGGTAGATATGGGAGGCTTGATAAGAAGAACCCAGGCAAGCCTTGTGGATGAAGCGCCTCAATAACTTAATCCCAAGTATAGTTGATTGGGAATTCATTGAGATATGTCTTTATTATATAAACAGGTGTTTTATAGTTTCAGAAACTTAACATAAATGACGTTTCTTCCATTATCTCCCACTTTTAAAAATTTTTAGTAGACATTCATTACGAGCTTCACAAGCTCTTGCATTTGTTTTAAATTCACCAAACTAGACATAAGGGTTTATTTCAATGGAAAGAGAAAAACCAACCTGGGCTCCTTATTTATAGCAAAAAGTAAGAAAGTTAAGTTTTGTATTTAGTGGGGGATTGCACTTTCTCAGCACCTGACATGGGCAGTGGCATCCAGTAATCACTCTAAATCTCTCTCACAAGGAGCGAACGGCCAGAAGAGGAGTTAGAGCTCGAGTAAACAGTTCATTCTTAAGTGACTGAGAAGTGCCTTTAATAGAAGAAACTAACACACTGACTACTAGCAATATTCTCCTAAAATGAAATGTCTATACCTCACTCTGCCAGGAAGCTGGCAAGTCTGAAATAGCTCTTCATGTGTTTATTAAATCAAGCCCTGAGGGGTCCTCTATCCCAGGCAAGTCCTACACTGACCCTGGAAACATCTGAGGGACGTAAAGGAGAGCTGTTTCTATAGGTGTAGGGACAGGAGCTAAAGTCTGAAATAGAGATGCCCTGAAGGTTAAAGACCTGTACGAAGTCCAAAACCAGGCAGGAGAGCGGAAATCCAATCATCAGTTTAACAGGAATAATGAGGACAGGTTCCTATGTTGGGGAAATTGGGGAAATAACGTGTATGTGTGTGTGTGTGTGTGTGTGTATGAAATGTGCCTAAAATGAAGGTTTAATATGCGTAATTTATAAGATGCCTCTTCAGTTCTTGCTGGGGGTTTATTCTATAATATTCAATATTTAAGTCCTACTAACTTTCTAGAATATTTTTAAAAATCCAAGTTCTGAGGTAATTTTAGACCTAAGGGTTTTGGGTGAGAGGTTGTAGAGCTGTACAGATAAACACCAAATGAGCATGTACACAGCAGTTTGATTTGAGATAAATGTGGAACTCCCTTTTATTTTCCAATCCACTGGTCCACCAACATTCAAAGAATCTGTGTATTCCTTGAGTCCTATTTTTCCGTTTTGGTTTATTTTTTTGTTGTGTTGTTTGTGTTGGTTTATAAGTGAAAACCCCTCAAGGGAAGAGGTGCTAAGATTCTTGGGTTGTGACTGGCAGGGACCTTAAGAGCTTTAGGGCCCCAGTACTTAGATTTGGATGTGAAGGCTTTACACAGATGCCGCTTCAGCAGGTTAAGAAGCAGATTCCTCAGTCTGCCTTCTAACAGCACCCAAGTGATTTTCATACACTTGGCTTGTGGCCACACTTAATACCACTTTCGAGATAAAGTTTAACTAGTTATTGTCCTCTGCACAAATCTAACATCCTTAATATGGGCTGCTTTTTTTAAACAATGTATATAGTGTGCCTTTTTTTTTTAAAGATTCTACACCAGGAAAAAGAGTAAAAGGTGCAGTACTGTCTAAAACTGATAAATCAAAATGTAGCTGTATAAGAGTATTATTTAAACAAGGAGGTTAACCACCAGAAAAAAATTAAAAGTGATTCTAGGAGCTGCAGTAAGAGAAAAAGTGAAGCCTGGGAGTGTTTTCCATTCTAAAACCCTTCCTACAATTTATGTTTGTTATGCCATTTCTATGGTAAGTTGTCAGTTATTAAAAAAAAAAAAGAAAAACCAACTTTGTTTTGTTTCTTCTAAGAATGGCAATCTATGCCTTTGAGAAACCTACCAAAGTTGGGATTACTGGTTCAGATGTATGTACTGCATCAGGTTTGTTCATCCTCCAGATTTTAAAGTATGTACAAAATACAACTGGATTTACAGAAATATCTTACCTACACTGAAAGAACATTTAAAATGTTTTTAAAACATACAAGAATACAAACAAAAATAAGTTTATTTACAAAAAATACAATAATTACAAAGAGTATAAATTGAGATGATGTCTCCTCTTCCTGTGACAAAAAGTAATAGCCTTTACTTTCAGATGAGGGTTTCTGTTATATAATGCACACTGAGTGATCAGCTGCTCTTGTTTATGCTTTTCTAAATAACTGCAGGAGGCCTACTAATGATAGGTACATGGGTCATTTCCCTCAAATCTTATTTCCAGTACTATGCACAAGTCCAACACAATTGGAACAGAACAAGGTAAGACAGCATTGAACTGAAAAAGCTTTACCCCAACAGTAAAGTGTGATTTTTCTTTAAATATTAACCAAGTGGTTTAGAACTGAAACCTTATTTTTGGCTTTAAAAAAAAAGTCCACTATGATTTCTAATGGGCAGAACAGTTCTACAGCCAACATCACCTGGCTAGCTTTCCACATTCACCATTTAAGAAACAGATTTCTATAGTATTCAATTCTGTGTGCTTTTCATCTTATGGTTTCTAATCAGAGTCACTGCTGCTGCTTGAGGAGTCCGTTGACATAACCTCTACATCGTCCTCGTTTTCTTTGTTGTGCCCTGGAGGTTCCAACAGAAAGTCATGACTGTGGTTTGGTGGCAACATGTTCATCGCCATGTCGTTTGACTGCCAGGGGTACTGCGGAGCAAGGACATCTGGGGAGAGGCACACACGAGAACATTTCTACCAGCAATTCATTTACTTCTCTCCTTCATGCAGATACTTGGGAAAATATTCATTTGTTCAAATTAATGATCAAACTTATCAAGGAAAAATGTGATGTTTTAGTAACTAGAATCTATGATTTATTTTTTTAAATCATACTTTCCTACAGTCACTATTCAAGACGGTCACGATTTCAAATCAAATGTCTCATCTATATATATTATGCACATATATTAACAATATGTAATAGGTCCTGCATAGTACTTTCTATACATTCTCTCTATACACATTATAAATAGCTCATGTGTACTGTACTAAGTATTCCAGTTCAAGCTGCCTCTAAGCCTCCACTCCTCCCTGGACCCTGAACACCGTCCTCTGCCAGCAGCTGCAGTGTTCAGCTCTGCCCACAGAGGGCGCCGCAGGGACTCCACAGGAGGCGGCGGTGTAGTCACCAAGTGCGGGGCCCAACTCTTGCGACCCCATGGACTGCAGGCCACCAGGCTCCTCTGTCCATGGAATTCTCCAGGCAAGAGTACTGGAGTGGGTTGCCATTTCCTTCTCCAGGGGATCTTCCCAACCCAGGGATGGAACCCAGGGCTCCTGCGTTGCAGGTAGACTCTACTGACTAAGCTACGAGGGAAGCCCGTAGGAGGAACAGGCTCCTTCCCCTGCTGGGGCCTGCATTCCCTCCTGTGGTGCCTGGCTGGTGGGCAGGACGTCAGTGGCATCCCAGTTGGGTGGGATGGTGTAGTTTCAGCCTTCTGCCGGGACTGTCTGACAGATGATATGGTACAATCACAATGAGAAAAATGAGGTGATAGTAAGGGAAACTAATGCACAGTGAACTCCCAGTTTGTCTTAGTTAACAATGTTCACAAAAGCATTTTTAGTAACACAGGGACAGCCTGACAACGAAACATTAAATGTTAAAAAAGCATTATCTAGAGTACATTTTTAGCACTGTAAAAAATAGAGGGTGGGGCTTCCCAGTGGCTAGGACTCTGCCTGCCAATGCCAGTAAGGAGGGTTCAACCCCCGGTCCAGGAACTGGGATTCCACATGCTGCGGGGCAGCTGGGCCTGTGCGGCACAAGTGCTGAGGCTGCTCTGTGCTCCGTAACGAGACAAGCCTGAGGGGGGCTGAAGTCCAGAATGAGCTCTCATAAAAAAGATACTCTAGTTAGTAAAAAGTCCATTAGAAGCTTTGTTATTCACTTAGTTAATTTGGGGTTTTTTAACAAGTATGTTCACATGGTATCCTTTAAACTGAATACATCTTACTCTGTTTATAAAGTATGGTTCATTTTAAAAAAACTAAACTATGTCTGGAGCTTAAGTTAATGAGAGGCCTAATGCCTGAGGAAAATGGCATGATATCACTTTATTCTAATTTCATGGGGCTTCCCTTAAGGCTCAGCTGGTAAAGAATCCGCCTGCAATGCGGGAGACCTGGGTTCGATCCCTGGGTTGGGAAGATCCCCTGGAGAAGGGAAAGGCTACCCACTCCAGTACTCTGGCCTGGAGAATTCCATGGACTCTCTAGTCTGTGGGGTCACAAAGAGTCGGACACGACTGAGGGACTTTCACATCACATATATTCTAATTTCATAGCCTCCATCTACAACAGTCTTAAACGAGAGGAAGCAGACAGCAGGATAAACTGGTAGAGTTAACTAACTCTAGCAACTAAAACAAGATGGGTCCAGACCCTCAAACTTGTTCAACAGCCAGATCTTTGTCTTCATCATCATCTCTGAAAAAAAGCCTTTATCTGGAAGTACTATTCTGATTAACACATACCTGGCAGTCTGCCTGCTGCAAGTGCATCCCCTGGGAGATGACCATTTACTCCATTAGTGGAAGGATTGTTCATCTGACCCAGTAATCCACTTCTCATCTCCAGATCAGTTGGGTATGGTCTCCGTGGGTCCCCTAAAAAATACAGCCTGCTTTTAATTCAATCACATATGGAAATATGCTTAAATACCTTCTTTGAAATATTGATTTTCTTTGGTTCACTTTGAAAAACTCAAGCCACATTTTAAATTTTGGAATATTAAACTCATCTTATCAATTGCTATTAAGAACATGTTAAAATTTTAATTACATGTATTTTTATATCTTCTTTAGATCTTCACAATAACACTATATGAAAATTGTTATTTCAGCAACCATTCCAAATGACAAAATTATAATCCTGATTCCTCTAAATTAAAACCTTTTCCTAATCAACCTCTTTAATCATGTCATTTAAAGACTAATTCCTGGGGAATTCCCTGGCAGTGCACTGATGTAGACTCTGAGCTTTCACTGCAGGGGCCTCAGGTTCAATCCCTGGTCAGGGAAGTAAGATCCCACATGCCACACTGCACGGCAAAAAAGACTAATTCCTACAACTTTCAGGTGGAGCATCAGAAGCCAATGATGTTCATTTCCAAACATGAAAGCACACTCTTAGTTTTGGGTTGATGAAAAGTTGGCCAGATTTGGACAAATACTGGGGTATTTTCTCACCAACTCTAAATTACTTACCCTCCAAAACTGCAGCTACCCTTAATGTTTCAAGGTATGGCAAAATACCACTGCCAGGAGTGACTAAAAATAACTACTTTCCATCCTCCCAAAAGGCTGAAGCTCTACCTGAGGTCTCTGGCTTATAAGTGTTTTTATCTGCTGTCAACACATGCTGCAGCTTCTCTCTGCTGTTTCTTAATT
Source organism: Cervus canadensis (assembly GCF_019320065.1). Taxonomy (NCBI): domain Eukaryota; kingdom Metazoa; phylum Chordata; class Mammalia; order Artiodactyla; family Cervidae; genus Cervus; species Cervus canadensis. Next base: position 66,226,036 of record NC_057394.1, read on the forward strand.
ACTCCAGCTTTCTGCAGTCCCGTGCACCTGCTACCTGGCGTCCAGTGCTTTATCTTTATACCCTGAGAGCTGGGACTGTCTGCTTCTCAGGCTGCAGCCCTTGTGGAAATCCCTCGACAAAGTTGGCTTCTGGCCAGCCAGGGTTTTCCAGGTATATAAATAATACAGCTTTAGAATCATCACATATTACCTTGTACTTTAAAATACATACATTCTATATTTAAATCTTTTTTCCTCTTTTTATGTATAGTTACCTACAAATTGTGAAAACCACATATATCTAGTAGAAAGAGAATTATTTTTACCTGGGACCCAGGTGAGTGGGGCACACACAGCATTACTTGCACTAATCCTATGTGCATACTTAATTATTTCTTCAGAGGAAATAGCACCTAAGAGAGTCAAGAGGAGAGTTTTAACATTTCAGTCTACTAACATACAAGTTTGTAAGTGCATATGTCACAGTTACACTTCATACTTATATTCATTAGGTAAAAAAAGTGCACGTAAGTAGTAATACGTATAGCATGACCTGGTTTTATGTATTATTATTGTCACATATGTATTACACATCTAAGAAAAATCTGGAAGAACACACACCAAACATTAACAGCAGTTAATCTAAAATAGGAAAAGAGGGAATTTAGATGTAAATCATACCTACAAATCATGAAAAGCAAGTAACCAAGGTTTTCATTACAATTCTGACTTTTAGTATCCAAACTAAAAGATCCAAAATGGAAGCCGTTTAACGAGAGAAGCAGGACAGGACGAGAAGGCAGACTGAGCATCGGCCAGCACCACTGAACGTGCACACATCCCAGAGCCTTCCTGCGTCTGACCTCACGGTGCTCTGGTCCTACTCGAGTTGTCCACTGCATGCTTTTTCATCCTCCATCCCATCTTTCAAGGTCCACCTCAAATCACATTGCTTCCAGCCCATATTCTCTCCCAACAATGTAAAAAACCCATTGTCTTTATTACACATTTAAGTAACAGCCACAACTTCTTTATCTCATTTTGTGACCTGAAAAAGGATGTGACACCTCCCTAACACCCAGCACAGGGCTGTAACATGGCAGACACTTCACAATGAAAATTCATTGGAAACTATTTAACAGCATGACAGATTACCAATACTCTCATCAGTTTCTTGAAGCCAAAACTTGAATCTTTCAGAAAGTCATTTAATGTTCCCACATTACTAACCTTTTCTTGCTTTTTCTATTGACTTGAGTTTTTCTTTTGCTTGGTAAACAGCTGTTGCCTAATTTAAACAACATTTTAAAAAGAAATACAGATTAATACCAAGTCCAGTTTTTGGCCTAATTCATAAAATCATTTATCCCATAGAAACAATATATAAAACTTGGAAACCCCCATAATTTACTTGTAATATTCTGAAATGCCACTTGGGCATCAATAACGTCAGCTGTAATCAATGAGAAAAAACCACATTTATGTATTTATGAGTTAACCTCCATTCACAAATTAGTTGTTGGAAACAAAACATAAATTGGATTGTTTGCTACCATTTTTGCTTCATGTTTTCTATCAAAAGAATGTAGAAAACCAACCAGGTACTACTCCCAAAACAATCCTTACATCTGGTTCAAGGATAAAATACCAAAACTATTTTTTTCTAGTTTACAACATAAGTTTGTGGATTGATGGTGTCATTCATTTATACATTATCAATGCATAATGACTATATTACAATGAACTCCTCCACATACCCACCCTGGGCAAAGACAAACTCAGGATAAAATGAAGCTGACTCTAGCATATGCAAACTCGGCCATAACACAGTGGGTAAAAGAAGGCAGTCAGAGAGATCTAGGTTTAAATTCCGCCTCTCTACTTTTACCCTCTTGGGCAAAATAGGTATTTAACATTTAAAGTCATGGTTTCATCTGTAAAAATAGAAAAATGGTACTGACCTCATAAAACTGTTAAGATTAAGCTAATACACTAGTGCACCAGGGTCTGGCACACTAGTAAAACTGTCAGTTGCCATTACCTAACTCATAAGATTTATTCTTTTTATAGCCCTCATATTCACTGTCTTTAGAGAAAAGCCTGCAAAGTCTGGTCCAGATAAGAATCAAACTCAGCTCCTCCTGCAATACTACCACGTAACAATTACGTTGCTCAGCACTGAGAGAAATAACTGGATAAATTGTCTCTTTGAAATAATAGCCAAGAACAAGAAAGGAAAAACTAAGAGTCCTTAACATATATCCAAATCCCACCTCATTTAAGATGGAAGATGACATAAATTAATGTAATTTTAATCAATTTATAAAATTGGTATATAATTCTTTTACTGACTGCAAAAAATATTTCTAAAACTGAAGATTTAGACTATTAATAAATGAAACATATCAGGACAGGATAAAATTAAAATGTCACACTTCTGTGAATTCAATCTTGTGAAATCTTTAAATAATGAAAATATGGTTCTAAAGAAATGCAGAGTATCTGAAAACAATAATTAAAAAGTGGTCTTTCATCTAATGAAAGTGACAAGTGTGGTTAGATTTTAGACCTGGAAATTCAAGTTTTCTGCCACTTCAAAATTCTGAAAATAGGTTTATTTTTTATAAATAGAGTAAATAATATCCCTTTTTACATTAAGAACCAGCCTCTATCAGCTTACCAGTATCTGTTCTGCTTCCTTTAGCTGTTTTTGTAGTTGCTGAATATCACTGTCTCTCTTTTCTACTTCTTTTTCTAAAACTTGCATTTCATGATGGATTTTTCCCTGATTAAGTGCCAATTTCATTAGTTCCTGAAATTCCCCATCTCTGTGAATTAACAACTCCAGGACCTGTGAGATAATAGTTGGTTAAAACAGACAACAGAACACTGAAGAACTACATTTCCAATGAAACAAAGAAACCTCAGGTGAACTGGCTAGTCCTCAAAATTTTAACACCTTCAAAGTATTATTTTCTAATCATTATTAGAAATAAAAATAGCCTATCTATGATTATTTTAGAAAAGAGATTAATCAAGATTTTCTACTTTTTCTAAGTATATGCTATTCTTTCATACAAAATAAATCTTTCAGAACTAGCAATATGCCAAAATGAGCAGACTTATTCATTTCTCAGGAAAGGAAAAATTTATTTGAGATGATTTTAGTTGACAGCCCTGGCAACCCACTCCAGTATTCTTGCCTGGAAAATCCCATGGACAGGAGCCTGGCAGGTTGTCCATGGGGTTGCAAGAGTCAGACACAACTGAGCAACTAAGCATGTATGTATGTTGGTTGACACCGGGAACTGAATGGACATATCTCCAAAGGTACACAAATGAACAAAACCAGGATAAAAGGCACCCAGTGTCTCTAATCATCAGGGAAATGCCAATCAAAACCACAACTGGATATGACCTTGCACCAGCTAGGTGCTATCATCAGAAAGACAAAAGATAACAAGTGTTGGCAAGAACGTGGAGAAAGAGGAACCCTTAGTACACGGCTGGTAGGAATCTAAATTAGTATTTCTGGGTATTTATCCAAAAGAAATGAAATCACTACTTGCAAAAAGATATCTGCACTCACATGTTCACTGCAGCATTATTCACAATAGCCAATACATGGAAGTAATCTAAGTGTCCATGAATGGATGAATGGAAAAAGAAACTATGATGTAGATCTGTACACATGCACATCCACACAAAGTATCATTCATCCACAAAAAGGAAATCTTGGCATTTGGGATAACAACATCACATTAAAGGAAGTAAAGTCAGACAGAAAGACATGGTATGATCTCAGTTATCCGAGGAATGTTAAAAAAGCCAAACACACAGGAAAAGAGCTCAGGTCGGTGGCTGACAGAGGCCAGAGGGAAGGGAGTAAAATGGGTGAAGGTGGCCAAAAGGTACAAACTTCCAGCTATCAGACAAGTAAATTCTGGAAATGTAACATACAGCATGGTGACTATAATAAAGAATACAGTACTATAAATCTGAAAGTTGCAAAGAGTACATCTCAGCAACATAAAAGTTCTTTAAAAAATGTGCAGAATGCAACAGACATTTTTCCAAACACATACAAAGTGCCAACAGGTACATGAAAAGGTGCCACCTCCACCTTCTTTGCAATTTTCTTAAAAGTTCTTATCATAAAAAAGACTTCCCTGGCAATCCAGTGGTTAAGACTCTGTACTTCCACTGCAGAAGGTGCAGGCTGGATCCCTAGTCAGGGAACTAAGATCTCGCATGTTAACTAAACTTATAATGGTAATCATTTTGCAATTTGCACATATATCACATCATCATGAGACACATATTAAACTAATTCAGTTTAATGTATCAAATATATGTATTATATTTTGTATCAAATATATTATTTATTAACATTAAGTATAATTAAATATAAATATTACATATATTAAATAATGTATTAAATATAACAATTATATGTCAACTATATCTCAATTATATCTCACCTAAATGATGCAAAAAATATCAATTTAAAAACTGCAATTAATAACTTAATAGTCTGATCTTCCTGTTCTCACACAAAGTAAACATAAACAGGAAAGTGAAGAAATGATGGAGGTCTTTTGTTTTTAATCCAAAAAGAAACCACTTACCTGGTTCTCCTCTCCAGACTGTAGCAACTTTTGGTTTCTCGAAATTGCCAGCATTTCTATAAGTTCTCTATAAGACAAAAACAAAGTCTGCAAAGTCAACACAACAGAGGCGCTCTTACCTGACCTCCACCTGACTGGTCTGCGGGACTGACGGTCCTCACACAAGCTGCCTCAGCGCTCCTGCCCCGCCGGCGCTCTGACGGGACTGCGGCTCTCGGCAGCGCAGTGCACCCTCAGCAAGACAGCTGTGCTCGTTAGCAGCCCCACTTATTCAAGTTTTACTATTACTATAAGTATATAAATCAATATGGAGTATATAAACACAAATGAAGTATGACTGGGGATAGGAAGAACTATTTCCATAAAAACCTAAGCTCGGAAATACTCAACAGAGGTGTTACAAAGGAAAACTGTCTCGAACCAAGAGAAGTCAGGTCATAAAAACTCAGCAGGAGCCTGCCCTAAGCCTGCCTGATGAGTGGCCAAGGGCTCATTTCACTTTAAAGACACTGAAGGAGAAAACGCAGATGATGAATTACCGGTGGTTTATGCAAGAAAAACTCCCACTCCATCAGGGGTCTACAAATCCAGCCCATCTGTGGTTTAGGTAAGTAACTATTTTAGAAAGAGAGCCGCCTCTTCATTTATATATTGCCAAAAGCTGCCTTCCCCTGACAAAGGCAGAACACAGTACTTGTGACGGAGAACTTCTGGCCTGCACATTTTTTAATTAACCAAACAGGTATCAACTAAGAGGGATTCTTACACATAATGAATCACACATTCTAGAATGCTTCTCTGTTAGATATTAACTTTCCTATATGAAAAATAGTAGAATGATTGGGAGGAAAGGTGCAGCAGGCATTTTCTATACATTAATTTCAAACTGGACTCAGCATTCCCCACTACTACCTCCCTCCCATACACCATTACATATGAATTAATTAAAGCTAATTAATGAAAAAAGTGGACAAGGGGGTGAAAAGGCTTCATACATTCAAGTATTTCTTGAGTGCCTGTTATGGGTCAGGCACTTTCTAGATGATTGAGTTATAAAAGTGAATTAAATTCTAATACAGAAGAAAATATAGAAATAAAACCAGAGTTGACAAGGATTAGGAAGAAAATTAAGTGGAGTGTTATACCAGAAAGTGTCAGTGAGGTAGTCTGGCTACTTACACTGTGTGGTCAGGAGAGGTTTCTCTGCAGGGTTATCTTTGGAGTAAAGCAGGAACTAAACAAGAGAAGCCAACCAGCAGGTGTGGGAGGAAAGAATGCTTGGTCAAACACAGCCAGTTCATCAGCCCACAGATGGGCTGGAGGAAAGGCACAGCAGGTACCAGCGAGGAGGACCCAAAGCAAGGACCCAAAGCAAAGACACGAGGCGGGGGGGGGGGCTGCACTGTGTGGGGCAGGGGTGCCCAAGCCCGTGAGGAATTTCCTGAGATCACCACCAAATGGAAAATAAAATGCACAATACATGTAACGAACTCGGGTTATCCCGAAACCGTACCCCTCTCCTTCCCCACCCTGTCCCTGGTGACGAAAAGTTTGGGGCCTGCTGGTGCAGGGCCTTGTAGGTCAGGTTAAAGGATTAGTATTTCACTCTAAGCGCAAAGAGAAGTTACTAAATCATTTTAAACAGGAAAAGGACAGGGCCTGATTTATGTTTTTAAACAATTACTGAGCTATCTGGAGACAAGACTATAAGAGAGCTAGAGTGAGAATCAGGTTAGGTGACCTTTGTAGGATCTCAGGCAAAAGAATGACACTGGCTTTGACAAGGTCCTAGGCACGAGGATTTAGTGATGGAAATGGGAAAACGTGGCCAGACTTAGGATATACTTTGGAGGCAGAGCTGACAGGACTTGCTAATACAACCAACCATGTTAGCTCATTTCTGTATCCCATTAATGAGATGAAGAGAGTTGAGAACTCCTGGCCTAAATACAAGCTGGTCTCTGGGGGCGGGGGTGGGGGTGCGTGGGGAGTCTGGTGGGAGATGTAGAGAAAGGAAGTACAGCTGGCTGACCAAGAACTCGGGCACGGGCATCAGGCCAGGGATTCAAGTCCTGTACTCCTTCCTTCTTGTGCGACTTGGAAAAGATGTTGTGATTTTCTGTACTGTGGATCCCTCATCAGCCAAATGTAAGTAATCATAGTGCTACCAGACAGAGGTGATGTCTGTATATATCTGGAGGACTTAATACAGCACCCTGGCACCCTTCTACACTGTTGGCTGGAATGTAACTTGATATAACCGCTATGGAGAACAGCAGCGAAGCTCCTTAAAAACTAAAAAGGGATTTCCCTGGTGGTCCAGTCTGCCTGCCAGTGCAGAGGACACGGATCTGATCCCTGGTCAGGGAACTAGGATCCTACATGTGTGTTATGTCAGTAGCTCAGTCGAGTCCGACTCTTTGTGAACCTAGAGACTGTAGCCCACCAGGCTCCTCTGTCCATGGGATTCTCCAGGCAAGAATACTGGAGTGGGTTGCCACTCCCTTCTCCAGGGGATCTTCCCAACCCAGGGAGCAAACCCAGATCTCCCACACTGCAGGCAGCATAGTGCCAATATAAATTTTCATCAGGAGTCAAAGTAACCGGAGAGAATGTAGGGTGGGAAAGTGTAGCCAGTGGTGTTGGGCTGGAATTGTTATAATAAATCATAGATAGCCATTTCAAGACCTTGGAGCCATACGTAACTCCCTAGAGCTAAAAACAGGCCCTTGAAGGAAGGAAACATGACTAAAAATTAGAACTATGCATCAATACACACCTGAAATATGTAAAAGTATGCCAGTTCTATTGATACTATAAATTATTTGGATTTCCCTGGTGGCTCAGATAGTAAAGAATCTGCCTGCATTGCAGGAGACCAGGTTTCGATCCCTGAGTCAGAAAGATCCAAATTAACAGGAATCAGAATTTGGAGGCAAATTATTATAGCCCTTAGTTGAAACACTGACACATTCCTGATGCTACATCTTAACCAAATTCCAGTTTAATAATCCATGACAAGTAGTCTACTGCAAGTAACAGTGAACTGAAAGTACAGGACATCTCAGTTCTCATCTCAATTCAGCCACTAACTAGTCACACATCCTGAGCCAGGATCCCAGCAAATGGGATGTTAAATCCATAAACCTAACTTCTTTGAATCTCTAATTCATTTGTAATAGAGATCACTGGATTAAAAGATCCTACATGTCACAGGGCAACTAAACCCATGTACAACTCCTGAGCCCGTAAGCATAGAACTCACCATGCTCTGCAACAAGAAACCACAGCAATCTGAAGCCTGTGAACCACAACTAGAGAGTGATCCCTGCTCATCATAACTATTAATACAAATAAGTAAGTTAATTTTTTAATAAAACTAAAAATAAAACTACCATGCGATGCAGCAATCCCACTCCTGGGTATATATGCAGAGAAAACCAAAAAGATACATGCACCCCAGTGTTCACTGCAGCACTGTTTACACTTGCCAAGGAAATGGAAGCAACCTAAATGTCAATGACAAAGGACTGGATAAAGAAGATGTGATACACATATCAACTGAATATTACTCAGCCATAAAACAGAATGAAATAATGCCATTTATAGTAACAAGGATGGAACAAGACATTATCATACTAAGTTGGACAGAAAAAGACAAGTATCATATGATATCGCTTATATGTGGAATCTTAAAAAAATGAAACAAATGAACTCATTTACAAAACAGAAACAGACTCAAGACCTAGAAAACAAATTTAGGGTTACCAAATGGGAAAAGTGGGAAGTAGGAGGGATAAATCAGGAGGTTGGGATTAGCATATACACACTACTCCATATAAAACAAATCACCAACAAGGATCTACTGTATAGAATAGAGAACTCTACTCAATACTCTGTAATAACCTATATGGGAAAAGAATCTGAATAAAAATAGATATGTAATAGGTAAAAAAAAAAACCTTGGTATTCTTAATTAAATTACTAAAGACATGTTGCCTCTAAGCTTAAATTATACAAAATGTCCCATCTCTGGGAACCCTGCCTCCCAGGTAATAAAAGCATTAAGCTAAAATACCTTGCTTAGCTCACAGGAAACATCCTGACCAGGCCCACCCCTGAAGGACTGCAGGGAGGAAGAAATTAATAATTCCCCTCCGGAAGCTGAGGGAAACATTTGATTTGCCTCCCCTTCTAGTATAAACGAAGCCTGAATTCTAACTCAGACAAGTGGCTCTTTAGGGCACAACTCTACCATCTTCTCAGTTTGCTGGCTTTCTGAATTAAGTCGCTATTCCCCTACCCCAACAATTCATCTGTTGGCCTGTCATGAGGCAAACAGTAGGCGCTAGAACTGGATAACTGATAGATATATACACATACACACACATAACTGAATCACTCTGCTGTACACGTACGTACGTGTGTGTGTGTGTGTGTGTGTGTGTGTGTGCGCGCGCGCTGCTTAGTCGTGTCCGACTCTTTGCAACCCCATAGACTGTAGCCCACCAGGCCCCTCGGTCCATGGGTGCTAGAACTGGATAACTGATATATATATACACATACACACACATAACTGAATCACTCTGCTGTACACGTACGTGTGTGTGTGTGTGTGTGCGCGCTGCTTAGTCGTGTCCGACTCTTTGCAACCCCATAGACTGTAGCCCACCAGGCCCCTCGGTCCATGCGATTCTCCAGGCAAGAACTCTGGAGTGGGTTGCCATTTCCTTCTCCAAAAGGAACTACAGAAAGAAAGTGAAGTCGCTCAGTTGCGTCCTTTTGCGACCCCAGGGACTGTAGCCCACCAGGCAAGAGTACTGGCACTCTTGCCAGTGCCTTCTCCACTGTACACCTCAAACTAACACAGTGTCACTACACGGGGGACAGGCCTTGGGGAGGCTCCGCGCCACAGTCACTGTTGACACAGACGTTCCTCTGGGTGAGTGGGCTCTCCCCACTGACACCTGGCTCCTCGTCGCCGTCGGCATCTGGTCTCACCCCTGGGGACCGTCTCCCAGAGCGCAGCACCCACGGGAGTTCCTTATACGTCTGTCGAGTGTCGGTGGACGAAGGGACCCACACCCGGCGACCTCTAACGTCCGCAAAGATTCCCATATTCTGGGGATCCAGGGTCAGGGTCAGTATTCAGATGGACGTGAGTCTGAGCAAGCTCCGGGGAATGGTAAAGGACTGGGAAGCCCGGCCTGCAGCAGTCCACGGGGTCGCAGAGTCGGACACGACTGAGCGACTGAACACAACAAAGAGGGCTGTTGACCCCGAATCACTGAGGGTTGCAGACCCACTTCCACGGCGCTCGGGCACTGTCCCCCGGGGCGCGGCCCTCCCCTTCGAGCCCCGGGGAACCAGCCCAAGGCAGGCCGGTGGTCCCGACTCACGCCTCCCGGCCCAGCCCTAGCAAGAGCCTCGGGCCGATGGCCCCACCTTGACAAGACCTCCAGATCTTCCAGCGCTGACAGCAGCCGCTCTCGGGTGCTATTACCGCCGGCAGCTCCTAAGCCGCCGCCCGGCCGCTCCTTCTCCTTCTCGCCGCTCGATGCCGCCGCCATGCTGCCCACAGACCAGCGTGCACGCAGCTGCGCACTGGGGACGAGAGGCGGGCTCCAACGGCGGAAGAAAGGATCGTCGAGGCGGGGAGGAGCGGCGGGCCAGAGCGCCCCCTGCGCGCCTGGCGGTACGCTGAGGACGCCAGCGCCCCCTGCTGGTCAGTGAGGGCTTCTCCTTCCACCACCCCACCACTCCCCACACTGGTTCAGTTCAGTTCAGTTCAATTCAGTGGCTCAGTCGTGTCCTACGCTTTGCGACCTCATGGACTGCAGCACGCCAGGCCTTCCTGTCCATCACCAACGCTCGGACTTTACTCAAACTCATATCCATTGAGTCAGTGATGCCATCCAACCTGATGGCATTGCCAACATTGCCATGCAATCTCAGCCTCTGGCGTCCCCTTCTCCGCCTGCCTTCAGTCTTTCCCAGCATCAGGGTCTTTTCCAAAGAGTCAGTTCTTCACATCAGGTGGCCAAAGTATTGGGGTTTCAGCTTCAGTTCCATCCCCTGGAGGCAGAGCCAAACGAGAACGGCAGGCCAACGTGGTCAGAGTGGGCTAGCCTATGCTTAGTCGCTCTGTCCTGCACGACTCCAAGTCTCCTAAGCCTTTAGGTTATTCAAGCAGGAATGGGAAGCTTCTGCTCAACAGATTTTCAACATTCGAAGGAGTTCCTTAATGGCCTGCCTCTGTGTCAGTTTCTTCGTGAAATGGGCGGGACGGGGGGGGGGGGGGGGGGGGGGGCTCCTCTTATTATCCTCTCTCTAGTCTGCATTCCCATAATGCTATTCCCACTTTCCTGTTTGGGCTCTCAGGAATGCTGTAAGCAGCTTAGGGCAGGAACCGAAATCTATCATATTTTCTCCCCCCACCCCCCTTTTTTTATTTTGGTGGTAAAATGCACTTAGCATAAAATGTACCATTTAACCACGTTTAAGCGTACAGTTCAGTGACATTAAGTACCTTCATGTTGTGCTACCATCACCACCGTCCTTCTCTCAGTTCAGTTCAGTTCTGTCCCTCAGTCCTGTCCAACTCCTTGCAACCCCATGGACCTTTGTTGGCAAAGTAATGTCTCTGCTTTTTAATATGCTGTCTAGGATGGTCATAGCTTTTCTTTCAAGGAGCAAGCGTCTTTTAATTTCATGGCTGCAGTCACCATCTGCAGTGATTTTGGAACCCAAAAAATAAAGTCTGTCACTGTTTCCATTTTTTCCCTATCTATTTGCCATGAAGTGATGGGACCCGATGCCATGATCTTAGTTTTCTGAATGTTGAGTTTTAAGTCAGCTTTTTCACTCTCTTCTTTCACTTTCATCAAGAGGCTCTTTAGTGCCTCTTCACTTTCTGCCATAACGGTGGTGTTATCTGCATATCTGAGGTTATTGATATTTCTCCCGGCAATCTTGATTCCAGCTTGCGCTTCATCCAGCCCGGCATTTCACATGATGTACTCTGCATATAAGTTAAATAAGTAGGGTGACAATATATAGCCTTGACATACTCCTTTCCCTATTTGGAACCACTCTGTTGTTCCATGCCCAGTTCTAACTGTTACTTCTTGACCTGCATACAGATTTCTCAAGAGGCAGGTCAAGTGGTCTGGTATTCCCATATCTTTCAGAATTTTCCACAGTTTGTTGTGATTCACACAGTCAAAGGCTTTGGCATAGTCAATAAAGCAGAAGTAGATGGTTTTCTGGAACTCTCTTGCTTTTTCAATGATCCAGCGGATGTTGGCAATTTGATCTCTGGTTCCTCTGCCTTTTCTAAATCCAGCTTGAACATCTGGAAGTCCACAGTTCACGTACTGTTGAAGCCTGGCTTGGAGAATTTTGAGCATTACTTTGCTAGCATGTGAGATGAATGCAATTGTGCAGTAGTTTGAACATTTTGGGGCATTGCCTTTCTTTGGGATTGGAATGTCAGCTGACCTTTTCTAGTCCTGTGGCCACTGCTGAGTTTTCCAGATTTGCTGTCATATTGAGTGCAGCACTTTCACAGCATCATCTTTTAGGATTTGAAATAGCTCAACTAGAATTCCATCACCTCCACTAACTTTGTTCGTAGTGATGCTTCCTAAGGCCCTCTTGACTTCACATTCCAAAATGTCTGGCTCTAGGTGAGTGATCCCACCATCATGATCATCTGGGTCATGAAGGTCTTTTTTGTATACTTCTTCTGTGTATTCTTGCCACCTCTTCTTAATATCTTCTGCTTCTGTTAGATCCATACCATTTCTGTCCTTTATTGTGCCCATCTTTGCATGAAATGTTCCACTGGTATCTCTAATTTTCTTGAAGAGATCTCTATAGTCTTTCCCATTCTATTGTTTTCCTCTATTTCTTTGCATTGATCACTGAGGAAGGCTTTCTTATCTCTCCTTGCTATTCTTTGAAACTCTACTTTCAAATGGATATATCTTTCCTTTTCTCCTTTGCCTTTAGCATCTCTTCTTTTTTCAACTATTTGTAAGCTATTTGTAATCCTATTTGTAAGCTATTTGTAATGCTATTTGTAAGCTATTTGTAATCCTATTTGTAAGCTATTTGTAATCCTTCTCTAGAGTTCTTTTTATCTTGCAAAACTGAAGCTCCATATCTATTAAATAATAGTTTCCCTTTCCTCCCTCCCGTATTGTTTATCCATTCATCTGTCAGAGACACTTGGGTTGCGTCCACAATTTTAGTCTATCTTTATAATCATGTATCTCCCACCAAAATGTTTTGTTCATTGTTCAAGATGACCAGTGAACTGAATCAATGAATATGGTATGTAAGTGGTGTCTGTGTTGTTAGTCAGTCAGTCGTGTTGGACTCTTTGCAACCCCACGGTTTGTAGACTACCAGGCTCCTCTGTCGTGGGATTCTTCAGGCAGTAACACTGGAGTGGGTAGCTATTCCCTTTTCCAGAGGAGCTTCGTGACCCAGGGATCAAACCTGCATCTCGTGTATTGCAGGCAGATTCTTTACCGACTGAGCAACCATGTAAGCGGTAGTTATTGAAAATAGTTCATTTGGGCTTTTTTTTTTTTGGTCTACTCTGCGAGGCATATGCAATCTTAATTCCCTGAACAGGGATTGAACACACACCCTCTGTGCTGAAAGTGTGAAGTCTTAACCACTGGACCGCGAGGGACGCCCCTGAAAATAGTTTAAACAATTGATGTAGTTTAAATAATTTTAAAGTTCAATAATTTAAATAATTTAATTCCAAATCAACCAAAAATGTGATTTAACCCACTTTTCAGCAGGGAGAACAATGTAGTAGAAGACCTTCCTTACCAGGAAAACCCAAGGTTAAACAGCCCTGAGTGTGGGAGCTCTACAACTGACCCAAGCTGCTGTCACAGAGAGTGAGCTGCAAAGTTGTCACTTACAGACAACAGCTGCAAGTGAGCCAGGAGCACCTGTGGTCCTGTCCTCTGGTCTGTCCTTTTTGGAGGTGCCAAACCTGATTCCTGCTGGAGGATTTCCTCAGGACTCATGCTAAATAAATTCACTCATTGCAACTGCTGATTAATAATATTAATAATCCAGAATGCCATTTTATTATCTTAAGATGAACACAATTATATGCATAGACAAACCCACACCAAAAGCCACAAATTATCACCAGAATGTTGACTGGTAAACCTGGATCAGAAAAAATGAAGATAACTACAGATTTAATTGATGCAATCATCAGGATTTATACCACCATGGTGTAGGGATATCTGTGTTAAAGAGATTGGCGTGTTTGTGTTCATACGTCAGAGTTGCCTTCTTCCCTACACAGGACAAGAGACAAGTGGACACCTTTTATTTTTCTATCACGCCCCACTTCTGCTGTGGGCTCACCTCTTCATTTAATACAGTCAATTCTCAGGCGATAGACTTAATTAGATTTAGGCTTTCTTAATTATAATTGCATTCTAAGCATGCCTCCCAGTAGCTCTAGTCAATAATTTATTATATTAAGTTTCCCAGGAGCTAAACTCCTTCAATTTATGTGGCTTTTGTTTGTCTTGAGCCAAGATCTGGTGGGGGGATGAGGTAGATCATATTAGTGTAACTTCCACATAAAAATCCTGGGAGGATTCTAATTAGTTAAAAATGTCCAGTTATAAATCCTCCTTTACAGATAACCAGGGTCAACACGTGGACTGTCTGTGTGACGTGAGGGCTTCTCTGGGGGCTCAGTGGTAAAGAATCTGCCTGCAGTGTAGTAACTGCAGGAGACATGGGTTCGATCCCTGAGTTGGGAAGATTTGCTGGAGAAGGGCATGGCAATCCAATCCAGTATTCTTGTCCGGAGAATCCCATGGAGCTGGTGGGCTACAGCCCATAGTGTCGTACAGAGTCAGACACGACTAAAGTGACTTAGCATGCACTCATGCCCTTGTGCGTTATAAACTCCATACCTCTTCAGATTTGTGCAAATTCACATGTATACTGAATGTTGTCTATAGACTAATAAGCAATGGCACATCCTACTGATATACTCTTTTGCAAACTGTAAAGATCTAAGTATGATAAACAAAATATGAGCTATTTTATAATATATTATACAGTTGGCCATTGAGCAACATGGTGGGTAGGGGTGCCAACTGGAGTACTGCTACTGTTGCCTTGAAAACAAAGAAACTGATAAGTGATTCACCCACGGCAGAATTGAACAGACTCAGGACTCAAATCCTAGGTTTTTTTTATTGCATATGTTGTGACCTATAATCAAGCACAAGCTTTTCCCCACACTTATTTAACTTAAAGATCTGTAAAAGGAAAATGCAGTTCCTATATTTATTGAAAAAATTCCACATGTAAAGACACTCCTTGGAAGGAAAGTTATGACCAACCTAGATAGCATATTAAAAAGCAGAGACATTACTTTGCCAACAAAGGTCCGTCTGGTCAAGGCTATGGTTTTTCCAGTAGTCATGTATGGATGTGAGAGTTGGACTGTGAAGAAAGCTGAGCGCTGAAAAATTGATGCTTTTGAACTATGGTGTTGGAGAAGACTCTTGAGAGTCCCTTGGACTGCAAGGAGGTCCAACCAGTCCATCCTAAAGGAGATCAGTCCTGGGTGTTCATTGGAAGGACTGATGCTAAAGCTGAAACTCCAATACTTTCGCAACCTCATGCGAAGAGTTGACTCGTTGGAGAAGACCCTGATGCTAGGAGGGATTGGGGGCAGGAGGAGAAGGGGACAACAGAGGATGAGATGGCTGGATGGCATCACCGACTCTATGCACATGAGTTTGAGTAAACTCCGGGAGTTGGTGATGGGCAGGGAGGCCTGGCATGCTGCAATTCATGGGGTCGCAAAGAGTCAGACACAACTGAGCGACTGAACTGAACTGAACTGAAGGGGGACCCCAGCAGTTCAACTTTGTGTTGTTTAAGGGTCAACTGTAACTAAATATAAATACTTTATATATTTATATTATTCTTATAATAACTGAACTCATGGTAACTTTGATGTAAAGTATTTTATCTATCTATTGATTCCAAAAGGATAAATACTACAGTGCTGTATTTAAAATGGATAGCCAATAAAGTCCTACTCTATAGCACAGGGAACTCTCCTCAATATTATGTGGCAGCTTGGATGGGAGGGGAGTTCAGGGGAGAATGGATACATGTGTTTGTATGACTGAGTCCCTTTGCCTTTAAAGGTAGGGCCTTTAAAGAGGTAATTAAGTTAAAACGAAACTGTTAGGGCGAGCTCTAATCCCATCTGACTCGTGTTCCTATAAGGAGAGGACGTGAGGACACATCGAGAGACCAGGGATGTGCCAGCGCAGAGCAGAGATGGTGCGGATGCTGCCGTCTCCCACCAGGAAGGCAGCTACAGAGGAAGGTAGCCGTCTGCAAACCAAGAAGAGGCTGCAGAAAAACCAAGCCTGCCGCCACCTTGGTCTTGGGCTTCCCGTGTGTGTGTGTGTGTGTGTGTGTGTGTGTGCGCGCGCACACACACACACACTCTTACACTCAGTCGTGTCCGACTCTTTGCTACCCCATGGACTGTAGCCGACCAGGCTCCTCTGTCCATGGGATTCTCCAGGCAAGAATACTGGAGTGGGTTGCCATGCCCTCCTCCAGGGGCTCTTCCCAACCCAGGGATCAAACCTGGGTCTCTTGCATTGCAGGCAGGTTCTTTACCATCTGCGTCACTAGGGAAGCCCAACTGGCCTCTGAACAGAAGAGCATTTTAGGGCCACTTCTAGGTTCTCGTCTCCACCTGGCTCACTTGAGATCACGTCATTCAGTCCAGTGGCTTTAAATGCTACCTGTAAACTGACTCCCAAATTTTTATTTCCTGCCCAGATCTGTCCTCTGAACTCAGACTTGTAAATGCAGCTCCTCCCAGATACTTGACAGTCCTCCACATGGGTGTCTAAAAAGACATCAGCAAGCTGGGATTCCTCATCTCCACCCCACCCAGCCAGCCACACTGCCTGCAGCCTCCCTCATCTCAGTTCAGTTCAGTTCAATTACTCTCTCGTTTCCGACTCTTTGCGACCCCATGGACTGTAGCATGCCAGGCCTCCCTGTCCATCCCCAACTCCCGGAGCTTAGTCAAACTCATGCCCATTGAGTCGGTGATGTCATCCAGCCATCTCACCTTCTGTTGTCCCCTTCTCCTCCCACCTTCAATCTTTACCAGCATCAGGGTCTTTTCAAAGGAGTCAGTTCTTCACATCAGGTGGCCAAAGTACTGGAGTTTCAGCATCAATATCAGTCCTTCCAATGAACACCCAGGACTGATCTCCTTTAGGATGGACTGGTTGGACCTCCTTGCAGTCCAAGAGACTCTCAAGAGTCTTCTCCAACACCACAGTTCAAAAGCATCAATTCTTCGGTGCTCAGCTTTCTTCACAGTCCAACTCTCACATCCATACATGACTACTGGAAAAACCATAGCCTTGATTAGACAGACCTTTGTTGGCAAAGTAATGTCTCTGCTTTTTAATATGCTATCTAGGTTGGTCATAACTTTCCTTCCAAGGAGTAAGCGTCTTTTAATTTCATGGCTACAGTCACCATTTGCAGTGATTTGGGAGCCCAAAAAAACAATGTCTGCCACTGTTTCCACTGTTTCCCTATCTATTTGCCATGAAGTGATGACCCCAATGCTATGATCTTAGTTTTCTGAATGTTGAGCTTATTTAAGCCAACTTTTTCACTCTCCTCTTTCACTTTCATCAAGAGGCTCTTTAGTTCTTCTTCACTTTCTGCTCTAAGGGCGGTTTCATCTGCTTATATGAGGTTATTGATTTTTCTCCCAGCAATCTTGATTCCAACCTGCAAGTCATACAGCCCAGCATTTCTCATGATGTACTCTGCATATCACAGGGTCACAATATACAGCCTTGACATACTCCTTTCCCCATTTGGAACCAGTCTGTTGTTCCATGTCCGGTTCTAACTGTTGCTTCCTGATCTGCATACAGATTTCTCAAGAGGCAGGCCAGGTATTCTGGTATACCCATCTCTTGAAGAATTTTCCACAGTTTATTGTGATCCACACAGTCGAAGGCCTTGGCATAGTCAATAAAGCAGAAATAGATGTTTTTCTGGAACTCTCTTGCTTTTTCGATGATCCAGTGGATGTTGACAATTTGATCTCTGGTTCCTCTGCCTTTTCTAAATCCAGCTTGAAAACCTGGAAGTTCACAGTTCACATATTGCTGAAGCCTGGCTTGGAGAATTTTGAGCGTTACTTTGCTAGCATGTGTGGAGGTAATGAAGATAATGGCAACCTCCTTCAAAAGGTCCCAAGCACACGCTGCCGCACTCAGTGCCCCCAACCCTGCATCAGTCTGCCATCAACCCACGCCTCCACTGGAGACGCCTGGACACTCACAGGCAAGTCTGGGTCAGTCTTTTGTGGGGCAATGCCAAAGAATCACAAAGAAAGGCAATGCCAAAGAATGTTCAAACTACTGCACAACTGCACTCATTTCACACGCTAGCAAAGTAATGCTCAAAATTCTGCAAGCCAGGCTTCAACAGTACATGAACTGGGAACTTCCAGATGTTCAAGCTGGATTTAGAAAAGGCAGAGGAACCAGAGATCAAATTGCCAACAGCTGTTGGATCATCAAATAAGCAAGAGAGTTCCAGAAAACCATCTACTTCTGCCTTATTGACTACGCCAAAGACTTTGACTGTGTGAATCACAACAAACTGTGGAAAATTCTTCAAGTGATGGGAATACCAGACCACCTGACCTGCCTCTTGAGAAATCTGTATGCAGATCAGGAAGCAACAGTTAGAACTGGACATGGAACAACAGAGTGGTTCCAAATGGGGAAAGGAGTACCTCAAGGCTGTATATTGTGACCCTGCTTATTTAACTTATATGCAGAGTACATCATGAGAAATGCTGGACTGGATAAAGCACAAACTGCAATCAAGATTGACAGGAGAAATATCAATAACCTCAGATATGCAGATGGAACCATCCTTACAGCAGAAAGCAAAGACGAACTGAAGAGCCTCTTGATGAAAGTGAAAGAGGAGAGTAAAAAAGCTGGCTTAAAACTCAACATTCAGAAAACTAAGATTATGGCATCCGGTCCCATCACTTAATGCCAAATAGATAAGGAAACAATGGAAATAGTGACAGACTTTATTTTCTTGGGTTCCAAAATCACTGCAGATGGTGACTGCAGCTATGAAATTAAAAGACACCTTGCTCCTTGGAAGAAAATCTATGACCATCCTAGACAGCATATTAAAAAGCAGAGACATCACTTTGTCGATCAAATTCCTTCTAGTCAAAGCTATGGTTTTTCCAGTAGTCATGTGTGGATGTAAGAGTTGGACTATAAACAAAGCTGAACACCAAAGAATTCATGCTTTTAAACTGTGGTGTTGGAGAAGACTCTTGAGAGTCCCTTGGGCTGCAAGGAGATCCAACCAGTCAATCCTAAAGGAAATCAGTCGTGGGTGTTCATTGGAAGGACTGATATTGAAGCTGAAACTCCAATACTTTGGCCACCTGATGCAAAGAACTGACTCATTGGAAAAGACCCTGGGAATAATGCTGGTAAAGATGAAAGGTGGGAGGAGAAGGGAAGACAGAGGATGAGATGGTTGGATGATATCACCACCTCGATGGACATGAGTTTGACTAAGCTCTGGGAGTTGGGGATGGACAGGGAAGCCTGGTGTGCTGCAGTCCTGGGGGTCGCAAAGAGTTGGACATGACTGAGCGACTGAACTGAACTGATAGTTGAGTTACAATGTCGTGTTAGCAACTTCAATTTTATTTATTTAAAAACAATGCTGTGCATTTATTTGTTTATTTTTGGCTGTGCTGGGTCTTCCTTGCCGCGCGGCTTTTCTCCAGCTGTGGCAGGCAGGGGCTGCTCTCTAGATGTGATGCAGCCTTCGTATTTCAGTGTCTTCTCTTTTTGCAGAGCATGGGCTCTGGGGTGCAGGCTTCAGTAGCTGTTGCTCCTGGACCCGAGAGTGCAGGCTTAGTAGTTGTGGCGCACAGACTTAGTTACTCCACACAGGTGGGATCTTCCGGAACCGGGGATCGAACCAATGTCTTCTGCATTGGCAGGAGGATTCTTTACCACTAAGCCACCAGGGAAGCCCCTGCCAGGCAGATCCTTATCCACTGCACCACCAGGAAAGTCCAGCAACTTCAATTTTTAAATCAACTACATAGCCTCAGAATGTGTCATTTTAACTGCTTTTAATAAGCCGAGTTCTCTCTGCTCAATCCAACTGGCGTTGCTCTGCATCAGGAGAAGTTTTACAGGCTGAACAAGGCCCCTTATCTTTCTTGTCCTCCTGTCCTGGTTCCAATGGGAAGCTTTCATCAAAAGAATCTTATCCTCCTCTTTCCACAACACAACATGGCAAAAAACTCCCACTGTCCAAAATTGCTCAGTGTTAATTAAAGCCATTAGTCCTGCGGAAAGTTCAACAATTTGTCTTTTAACTCCCTACATTCTTGGGCCTTGAGAATAAAAAGGAGTTTAGGTTAAACATCTGATTCTCTTTAAATATTCATGGTGTGGTTTCAATGGAAAGGTTTTCTAGAATTAACAAACCTTCTAATAATAGTCTTATCTCCTGCCAGAAATTCTCCAGGCATCACTGAAAACTTACCTCTTCTTAGTAACTCCAGAGAAGGTGGGCATCTTCCTTGGCCTGCTTTGATAGGTTCATTTATTTTCTCAGCAGATGTTTATTGAGCTCTTTATGTGCCAGCAGGCTCCTCTGTCCATGGGATTCTCCTGGCAACAATACTGGAGTGGGTTGCCATTTCCTTCTCCAGGGGATCTTCCCAACCCAGGGATCAAACCCAGGTCTCCTGCATTGCAGGCAGACGCTTTAACCTCTGAGCCACCAGGGAATGGCAACCCACTCCACTATTCTAGCCTGGAAAATTCCATGAAGGGAAGAGCCTGGTAGGCTACCGTCCGTGGGGTTGCAAAGAGTTGGACATGACTGAGTGACTTCACTTCATTTATGTGCCAGGGATCACATTGAATGTTGGGCCTGCAGTGGTCAGGGCAGGCTTCCTGGAAGAGATGCACTCAGAAACTCCTAAGAAGGTAGAAATTGGCTGGGCTAAGTGTTGGACATGGGGTGGGAAGGTAGGCAGGGATAGAAGGAAGAAGAACTAGAGTAAGGAATCAATGTCAGAAAGAGAATGGTTCAGATATCTCACCATTCTTGATTCAAACGTGTAGTGAATTAAATGGAGAATTCACTCCATGTATATGGAGAATTAAATAGTGAATTCACTGCACATTTGAGTCTCTTTGAACCTCCAAAGAGATATGTCCATGTCCCAGAATCTGTGAAAGTGACCTTATTTGGAGATGTGTGATGTTCCAGTTAGCCCAATAGCCTTAATGTCTTCAAGAATTTTCTGGGACACAGCAGCCATTAATTAATAAATCAGTGCTATTGGGGTGTGAACTATGAAGCACACAAATCCACCTACTCTACCTTCACCCTGTCCATATTTCTTTGTTTGGTGCTCACGGAATTCATGATAGACTCTGCCAAATTCAAGAACTTCACTTAGGATAATTTTTATTTTTTCTCCATTTAACATTCCTAAACAACAATAACAGCGATGAAATGAGGTTTGAGGAAAAGGAACATACTTTTGTATAATACCCATTTTTGACAGAATACGTTTAAATTTGTCCTTGTGAATGCCAGCCACGGATTTTTAATTTCACAAAACCAGTACCTACCACAGAGCAAATGTTCAGTATTTTTACTGAAGCTTTTTGACTTATCTAGCATCTGAATGTGAAGGTCAGTATTACATTCATTTTAACTTTTGTTTTCTCCCAGATCAAAATATTTGTTTTGGCTATATTGAGGGAGCTTTCCCAGAAAAAGTCTCCTTTTTGGCTGTTAGTGAGTTAGTTCACTTCCTGTCTCTAACTGTGGAGACAATTCAGAGAAGATTAACTATAATCTCCAGGCTGCCGGTTTGTTTTTCATTTCCTCGCGTTTCAAATCCTGTTCATTTTTGTGTATCAGCTTTTCACATGATAGGCAGATTCCCAATCGATGTTTACTAATTTAATTGAGGAAAACACTTCTTGAGCTAAACACATAGTTCAATTGGCAAAATTGGCTTCAGATTGCTTTCATCGTCTCTGAATGTTTCACAATCCGGAATGTACCACGGGACCATGTACGCAAATGAGTCTGTGTAAGGCCTCCCCGCAAAAGCAAAGAGATAAACACTCAAGTGTGAGGAGATGAAGCATTGATGAAGAATGGAAGCCCCCTCGAAACCACCAAATTTCCAGGCCATTTAGCCGTCTCGATACAACAACATCATCATCGTTTCCCATTGTTCTGGGAACTTTCAAATACATCTGCATTCGGGTCATCTGCTTCTGATACTGGCCGGATTTTTATCCTTAAAGCAATACAGATGAGTTTGCTTATTGTTTGAGTAAAAAGCATGAGGTCGAAGGCGGTTTCTTGGCCCTGGTCAGGGAGAACAGTGGCCCCTTTGTGTTTCCAGACTCTCCGGGGCTTGGCCCTTGCCTCTTCTTGGATAACTCGTTGCTCTTGGACATGCTGGGCTTCGGCCAGCGCTGGTCCGCACCCCTCCCCGCGAGCCGTTCCCCTGGGGCCGCCCGGCCAGCAGTGAACACGCTGACTTGCTGTCCTGCAGGTCCGTGCTTCCAGAATGTGGCCTGCCCATTTTGTGAACCTAACACCTGATGTAAAACTTCTAATTACAGACCCCAAATTCTCTCTCCTAGGAGATCTGAAACTGCAAGCCGCTCTTCGTTAAGAACTTGTATTTTCCCTGGAAAGCCCGTTCCAAACGTTGGCCACAATTCCCTCCATCTGATCCACGCTTTTTATCTCTTCTCAACCAGACAAATGCATAATAAAGCTTCATTTGCTGCATGATCAGGCAATCCATTTTCAAGACTGGATGTACACAAGGCCCCTGCCGGGCCAGTGGGCTGTACAAAGTGCCCCAAAGGTATTTCTCGGGTTCTGCCTCGGGTTCTGGCAGAACAGCCATGACGTTCCTCAGCAAAGGCTTTACAGTTTCAAAGGGAGCTTAGACCCCTTGATTTTAGTAGTGTCAGTGGTTCTTTTCTGAGTCTTCAAACATCCAGCCTGCTGTGTGTTTTGCGCTGGATTTTGATGTGAAGTGGTGGAATTATGGAACACAAATATCACTTGGCAAGGGACCATTCTAACAGATTTTTGCACATTTCAATCTCTTCGCAACCTATGCCTTTTGGATTACTTGCAGCTTAGTGTGTTGGTCAGTAAACTTTACATCCCTAGCATGAGTGAAGGGCCCATCCCCAGTCTTGCACCAAGGACGGTGAAGTGGGGAGAAGTCCAGGGATATAAAGCTCCAATCAGTCCTCTTTCTTATTCCAAGTCACACTTGATGTACATGCATTTTCTATTCGGCACACACCCCTGGGGCCCAGGCAGGCTCAGGGTGGCCCCAAATATTAAGGGAAAGAAAGACTGCTGAGGTCTGGCACTGCCCTGAATTGCCAGGAGAAAAGGTCAAGTCAGAAATGGGGATGGGGGCAGGATGAGGGAGCCTGGGGGAGCCCCCAGGGGACAGCAGATGACGCAGGGGCCTCAGTAGGGATAGTCGGCATATATTTGGTTAGACTGTCCCCTTTTTGCATTTCTCTCAGGAAACTGTATTGCAGTAAAAAAAATCTGAAGAGAGTTCAAATAGAAGAAATCTTGCGCCAACTTTGGGCGCAAGTCTTCCTGTTCATTCATTCATTCATTCATTCAGCAACTTATTGAGCAACTATGATCCTAAATACTGTTCTAGATTCTGATGACACAGTAGAGCATCAGATGAATTCTCTGCCCTCCTAGAGCTTGCCTTCTAATGGGGGAGGCAGAGAATTAATCAGCAAATAGATCTAATAATTTTGTTGTTGTTTCTGTTTAGTCACTAAGTCGTGTCCGACTCTTTGCGACCCCATGGACTATAGCCTGCCAGGCTCCTCTGTCCATGAGATTTCCCAGGCAAGAGTACAGAAGTGGACTGCCATTTCCTCCCACAGGGGTCTTCCCGACCCAGGTATTGAACCACCCGAATCTCCTGCATCTCCTGCATTAGCAGGCAGATTCTTTACCACTCAGATTTTAATTTTAGTTTATGATAAATGTTATGAAGGGGTGGGTGACATGTTATACAGCGTGGCCAAGGAGGGCATCAATGAGGAGGGCGATATTTTAGCTAAGAACCAAAAGATGAAAAGGAAGTTCTCACTGTGTGATGATCTAGGGATCATTCTGTTCATTCCAAGAATGAAGAGCAAATGCAAAGGCCCTGAGACAGGGAACATCTGGGAGTGTTTGAGGAAGCCTGCAGGCTGATCACAGTGAGTGAGGCAGAGTACGTGGGATGAGGTGAGTGTCAGACAGAGGCCCCATCCTGTGAGACCTTGTAGGTCACAGCAAGGAGCTGGCATTCTAATTCTGTTACAGTGGGAGTGGAGAGGATGATCAGCAGGTGGCTTTGGGTTGAACTTCATGGGATCCCTACAACCTAGTAAAGTCGTGTAATACTCAGGGTCATAAAAAGAGATCAGATTTGGGGTGTTTGCTATTGTTGTTTAGCCACTAAGTCATGTCCAACTTTTTGGGGGACCCCATGGACTGTAGCCCGCCTGGCTCCTCTGTCCATGGTATTTTCCAGGCAAGAATACTGGAGTGAGTTGCCATTCCCTTCCCCAGGGGATCTTCTCAACCCAGGGACTGAACCTGGGTCTCCTGCATTGCAGGCAGATTCTTTGCTGCTGAGCCACCAGAGTGCTGAACATTTCAACCATGTTGCCTATCAGGGCTACAGTCCCTACCAAAGGCAGCTTTTCTTCCCACCAACCTACTTAAGATCTGTCAATTGGAATTAAGGTGCACCCTCTTGTCATGAACTATTCCCATCCCGCAGTGCCTAATAGCACCAGTGACCTATGGTGGGGCCCTCACTCATTTATCAAATATTTATTAAGTGCCTGTTATGTCCTAGGGATACAGTGGTGAGCAAAATACACGTGTTCCTTGCTTACTATGGAACTTAAGGATAGGAAAAGTGCAGTGCTAGGGGAGCATATAGCAGCGTAGTCAAGTAACCTGGTCAAGGAAGGCTTCCTGGAGGAAGCGATGTTTAAGCTGAGAGCTGAAGATTAAGTAGGAGAAGACCAGTTGTAGAAGAGTTTTCCAGTTGGAAGGAATGGCATATAGCCAGAGGTAAGAGAGAATGTGGTGCATTTTAAGAAATATTTTCAATAAGATGGGAGGCAGAGTACAACATTGAGAAGTGGGAAGAACTGAGGCTGAAATGTACTTAAGGATCCAGGTCATGAGGCTAAATCATGAAGAGTCACGTAAGGGTGTTAAAGCATCTGTACTTTATCATGAAGGTGATGGGAATTCTCCGACGGGTATGGAAGATGGATTGGGAATGAGGGAAGACGGTGGTAGAAAAAGTCATTGTACTAATTTGGGGGGATATTTGTGATTTGATCAAAATAGTAGCCATGGAAATGGAGCAAAGCTGACTGATTACAGATACATTCATCACAGCTTAAAAAGATAACTTGGAGCCAACTCTCTCTAAGGAAATGAAGCCAAAAAAAATATGGGGAGAATGAAATTGATGCAGAGAAAGAATGAAGAGAACATGATGGATTATGTGAGCCAAATTTATAAAGGAGCAAAACCCAAGCATATGTAGATGCTATGAAGAAGATGAAAGATATGCAGAGAATAGGGAGAGGAAAGGGTAGTGGGAAGAAAGAGAGGATATGGCCCCTGAGAGAGGGAGGGGGCAAGTGGTAGTCCCCGGGGCCAGCCCACTTCCTGGCAACTTTCTAGGTTCAGTTCCCATAAGCTTCAGCCTTATCATGTGTTCTAGTCATGAATTCTCATGACCCCTGTCTCTCATATTGCTCCATATGAAGGCGCTTCTCCCCCTCCACATGCAGGCTAGCTTGACTGAGTTTTGCTCTTTGAAACTTAAAAGAATCTGAATCAACCATTATGTTATACAAACTAATTCTTGAAGAAAGTCATTAATTAAAGCAAGGCAAACTGATGCAGTTATAATGAGAACTATAACTTCTGAGTGTTCGTAGATGTCCCTGTCCACGGATCAACTGTTTTTCAATTCGATGAGTCCAACTACGATCAAAAGGTGCTTTGGAGAACAAAAAGCATTTAATGGTCGTGATGTCTGATCTCTCTCCAACTCCTTCTCCAGGGGTTGAATCACAAGAAACCACTTCTGAGGCCAGAGACCACAAACCCGGAGGAAGTGACCCAAGGAAGGATGAGGAAAAAGAACAGGGGAGAGAAGCTGACTCTTGCCAAGAAGCACTCACGAATATTCTGGAGAAGTCAGAACAGCAAAAGGGAGTGAAGGGTTGATGGAAACCCAAGATGATAATCATATTGGGCATGATGAGGATGGGATAGGATGAGATAAGGCCCAGATTGAGCTGGTGGATGGAAATTGTTTGGTGAGGTACAGCGTGAGAAAACTGAGCAACCTACCAAGTTTCAGACCTTGTGTGGGGACAAAAAGAGAGGGTGGTCTGCTCCATATTCTTAAGGACTTACAGTCTGGTGAGAAATCCAGATGTATTCACAGATTATATAATGTGGTGAGAAGCAGGTTAGCACGGTGCTATGAGTTTACAAAGTGCATTTAGATTAAGCTAGGGGTTCAAGGTATCACAACTGGACACAGTTATGTTCGGTTATAACAGTTATATCAGATATAAACCTGAAACATAGTTATGCAGGGAATTTCAGGACCAGCAAAATTTTAGGTGTATCTGAAAGACTCTGAAGCACTCGTAGCAGGTCATACAATTAATATCAGAATATAAAGTGGTAACAGCAGAAGAGAAGGCTGGGAATTTAAAAAGAAGCCATTCCATGAAGGGCATTTTTATTTCCAAGATAAAAATCTTAGACTTATTCTTTTTTATAGATAAATATTGGTAAAAGTTTCAGTAACAAGAAGATGCAAAAATTATGCAACAGTGTATCTTCCCACTTTAAAAAACTAGAAATGGAAATTTTTACAAAAGACTGTTAAATTGTAGCTGTAAATACTTAGCTTTTAAAATTCCAAATATCAAACAAAAAATGACAAACCAGATATTGAAGAACATAATCATGAAATCAATGTAGCAGAAACAGGGTGAGGTTATGGACACTGTAAATAGTGAATATATACCTTTCTTTCTATAAATCAGAAACAGAAAATACACATCCTTTCCTAAGTTGTTGGCATATCTTCTAATATTGATTATGCATTTAGGTACAAAGAGAATCTTAACAGACTATCCTAAAAGAGATTTTATAGATCATTATTTTCTGATTAGATTCTAGGCTAGAAATCAGCAATAAAATTGGACGTGGTTTTCCAAGTCACTGAAAGGTGTTTAGCAAGAGGGTGATACAACCATGTGAGGAATGGGTTTGGAACAAGAGTTGGGAGACACCGGAGGAGGAAACCAGTTAGAGAGATATTGCAACAGTCTAAGAAAGCAAGACAGTAAGTCCCCTACCTATGAACCTTCAAGTTGCAAGCTTTCAAAAAAGCAGACGTGTGTTCACATGTCCAACCAGGTAAGTCAGTTCACATTGTCTCACGCGCATGCACCCTCTGCAAGCGGCTGTGCTTCTGTGTACCCTACTCTGCAGTGCTGCATAGAGCACAGACATGCAGAAGCTTTATTTCAAGCCCAGGATGTCCAGAAGCAAGTGTAGAGGCAGCGGTGATGTGGTTGGTACTGCTGAGAAGTTCTTTTACAGTTGTACTGGACTACTGTACTTTTCCAGGTTCTATATTGTCAGATTCAGAATATTTTCTTTATTGTTTTTGTGCTTGTTTTTTATTTGCGTGAAAAGTATTATAAACCTATTACATTACAGTAGTATACAGCCAATTGTGTTAGCTGGGTTCCTAGACTAACTTTGTTGGACTTAACGAAAAAAAATTAAGCTTATGAAACATGCTCTTGCAACAGAACTCATACATATGTAGGGGACTTAGTGTAATGTGAGTCTGAACCAAGACAGGAGATGTAGGGAGTAAAAAGGAATGGACAATTTAAGAAGTATTTAGTAGAGAAAATAAAAAAAGGACTGGCTGACTGAATTTAGGGGAGAGAGACAGACAGAGAGGGGAAGGGAGAGGAGGAGGAGGGAACGAGAGAGAAAAGAGAAAGGTGAGGGGATGGAGAAAAGGTAAATGATGAGGTTGGGCGGTGATCCAACGGAGGCAGTGCCATTAACTCAGGCGAGCAACACAGGAGAAGGACGAGGTCCTGGGGAAACAGGCAGTGCTCATCTTGGGGCTGGTTCGGTTTGCGAAACACAGACTGTAGTGCAGTTTGTGGAAAGAAAGCTGTATTGCCATTGGCAGCAAGATTCTTCCTTTGTGCAGATGAAATTCACAACTCAGGCCATGAAAAGGGAGAGTCTCAGGGTTCCTCTTTCATTTGGTGCTTGGTTGGGGACGGGTGTGCTTATCAGCAGTACTTAATAGGACTTTACACCACCTGCCTCTTAGGCCCACCGCTTACCTGACTTGTTTAGGAGGATGAGGGGGTGATAATTGCCCAAGCCAGCTGGAAAACAAGACGAAGGACTCTACAAGTGCCACAAGGGCCGACTAATGCTGTAGTGAATCCAGAAAAGGAGACAGGACTGTGGGTGAAATCAAAAGAGTGGCCTTGCTCTTTTTCATAAGTCCGAAGGAGGCACACAAGTCTTTTCGGTGCTGGGATGGATCACAAGCAGTGGCCCACAGATAGGAATAAGCTTTGGGTGGAAGGATCGGGACCTGGAGAGTACACTGGGAGGGAGGGGGAAGGGAGACGGGTCCTGAAGCCCGGACAGGGGTTAGGACTCAGCAGGGCAGACCAACGGCGATGTGGCAGAGATTTGGGGTCCGTAGACTACAGTTATTTCATGGGCTTTTATGTAAATTGAAGTCATTAAAATTAATTTTGCACTGTGAATTTTCTGAAGAGTTTCTCTACATTTCTTTGGATAGTTGATATCCTGAGACCAACGAGATTCAGCAGAGACCTTTATCTAACAAAGCCTTGCTTTCTGTGTTCACAGTTGAGGATTAAAGGACTTTCGATTACTTGAGGGGGCTTAGTAAGTGTTGATTACAATGACTTGGAAAATCCTTAGGGCATCAGATGGTGATGCAGCCTAAGTCTTCCAGAACACATTCCACTTTGAAGCACGCGGTCCAGAGGGCCTGGAGAACAAGGAGGCAAGCCAGCTCTGGCCACTGAGTGATCTCAAGCAAAGGGCATGACCTTTTTTTATCTGCAGTTTTCTAGTCTGTAAAATGGGAATTGTAATTTCTTCCTTCACTCAATGAATGCTTTATGAGCATCTTCTGTGTACCAAGCAAGATTCTACCCATGTTACAGAGTTATTTTGAGAATTAAATGAAGCAATGTAAGTGAAAGTGCTTAGTATAGGGTCTAGAATCTACCATGTGTGAGTTGTATTCACTTTTTTATCCAAAAGAACTTTTTTTTTTTTTTTTGCTACAACATGAATGGGCATTTGAGCCAGTATTGGGTCAGGCCAACAATGGGCCAAGCGTATTCAGAGTGCTTGTTATAAATATCAGGATGTCTTGCAGGGGGAAAGAATTGACTGCATTGGGGATCCAAGAAGGAGATGACTTTTAATTTAAAGGTACATTTTAGAAGCAGTAGGATGAAGGGCAAAATGTTGCTCTCGGGAAAGCGAACCCTATGTCAAGGTCATTCTGGGAAGTTTGCATAGGGTGTAATGAAGCAGCACAGATGTTCCGAGTTATGACCTGTTGGGTCTAGAACATTGAGAAAGAACTATCAGGTAGCTTGCTTCATCAGCATGTTTAGAGTTTAGGTGCATGACAAAATAACTGTTCTCCTGAGACATCGTAACTGTAAACACTGCAATGCACTCACTGAAGCCTGGGAAGTGAATTTGCAATTCAGAATACATATTTGGAATTAACTGGTTAGGACCCTGATAATTCATATATTAGCATTTCCCAGTGCCCTGGGTAATTCATTTTTTTAAAGAGTAAAGGAGGAAAGCCTGACTCAAGCTGGAAAACATGTTTTCTCTCAGTATTACTTTTGCTTCCAAAATGAGTTGATTCATTATCAAAGGGTGTGGGGTTTTCCATTTTCCTTTTATAAACTGGACTTTAGCCCAGACTGTGAAGAGCCTAATGAGGTTGGTCAGAAGTCACAATGAGATGGAATATACCTGATACTCAAAGAGAGAAGGGGAAGATCCAGGCTGCTTGCATGTGTCCCCCTGGTACTCTGAAAGACAGTAACATCACTTATTACATTATGATAACTGTCACTGCCAGATTATTTTTCAATCTTCCCAATAAACTTTTAGCTCCTCAAGAACAAGGACTGTGTATTATTTTTAAATTTTTTTTTAAATTTATTTATTTTTGGCTGTGCTGGGTCTTCTTTGCTGCAAGCAGGCTTCCTCTAGCTGTGGGGAGTGGGGGCTACTCTCTAGTGCCGTGCACCGGCTTCTCATTGCGGTGACTTCTCTTATTGTGGAGCACAGG
This sequence comes from Cervus canadensis, assembly GCF_019320065.1. Classification (NCBI taxonomy): domain Eukaryota; kingdom Metazoa; phylum Chordata; class Mammalia; order Artiodactyla; family Cervidae; genus Cervus; species Cervus canadensis. Next base: position 66,256,324 of record NC_057394.1, read on the forward strand.
CTCTAGCCACATGGGCCTCAGTAGTTATTGTGCATGGGCTTGGTTGCCCCGTGGCATGTGGGATCTTCCTGGACCAGGGATCAAACCCACATTCCCTGCATTGGCAGGTGGATTCTTAACCACTGGACCACCGGGGAAGTCCAAGGACTGTGTATTATTAATCACTGTAACTCCCGTTGCTTAAATACCCCTCATAGGAGAGGCTCAGTAAACGCTTTATACTGAGCAAGGGGTTCTGCAAATTAGAGGGGTGGATGGACCGAGAGAAGGGTAGACAGATGAATCTTGGGTTCCTGACATTAAAGAGATAAATGCCATAACAATACAGAAATGGTGCTCGGGTTAAAGGGGAAAAGAGACTGATTGATTGGGGCCCAAAAGAGTCACTGAGGAGGGATCCGATTTTTAGAGTCTTTTAAGAAAAAGCAAACTCGGATCTGTTTCAGCTCAGTTTCTGCTAATCCATCCTGCTGGGACTCTAGAAAGAAAGCTGGTATGGGGTAAATGAGGCTGCCTTGTGGTGATCAAGAACTAGGAAGAACTCCAGGGCTTTCCCGAGGGACAGAAGGCCCTTCTCCTCCTTGACTATGGATCCGTAATCCTGAGAGGCAAATCTCCATCAGCCTGAGGTGGGAGGGTTACAGGGTTCTAGCGCCCACTGAACAGCCTCCAAATGGTCACTTCTCATAATGGATGGACAATGGTGGAGTAAGGGGTGGAGGAGCTTCTGGGAGTGGAGGCCGTGGGGGTCAGCTTGAAGACTTCAGGGTGGCAGTGTGAGTGCCAGGGGCCATATTTCATACCAAGGGATTTGGTCAGGTCAGCAGCTGCAGGGCACCGGAAGCATAAACCTTTCACTTCCAGGGCATCTCAGACTGAGCCTGTCCACATAGAGTAATTAAAAAAAACTGCAATCGGCCAGAACTGGAAACAGCCAGAAGAGGGCGCCTCCAGGGACAACTCTCTGGTCTGCAGAGGAGCGAAAGGTGAAAATGTTAATCGGGACCCCAAGGACTGTAGCCCGCCAGGCTCCTCTGTCCATGGAATTCTCCAGGCAAGAATACTGAAGTGGGTTGCCATTCCCTTCTCCAGAGGATCTTCCCAACCCAGGGATCGAACAGAGGTCTCCTGCATTGCAGGCAGATGCTTTTCCATCTGATCTGCCAGGAGCTAAAAAGCTGTGGGGAGGAAGGGACTGCAGGGTCCCCTTCCTGGGCAACACTGACCCAAGGCCCTTTGAGAGAAGGTTGTGCCACAAGAATGGTCACTAGAGAACTTAGTCTCTGCCTTTCTTCTGGCCAGTGGAACTTAAAAAAATAGATCGACTCTCAACTAACTGCATGGAAAGCAGCAGATACAAATACATCTGTCCAAGGGAAACCTCTCCACTCCCCAACGCTTTACATGATTCACATGAAGATCTGAAATTTCTTTTTTTTTTTTTTTTGATCTGAAATTTCAAATTTATAATCTACACATTCAACAGGGTGGGGGATATTGGAGGGGCAGGATCAAACGTACTGTGAAAGGGAAAGCTTGAATTTATAGATTATTCTATTGCTGTCATCTCTAACCATTAAGGATGTAGCAGATCACCATTTTTAAGAGCATGTGAGCCAAATGCTAGGGTTTCAATCCAGGCTTAGATGCCTTTTACTCTGAGACTGTGAGCACGTCTCTTCACCTCCTCAGTCTCTGCTTCTTCTGTAGAAGGGGATAATAAGAACACCAATCATAGAATTGTTAAGATTAATGAAAGTAATCCAAGTAAATGCTGGCACATAATAAGAACTCGGGCTTCCCTGGTGGCTCAGCTGGTAAAGAATCCCCCTGCAATGAGGGAGACCTGGGTTCCATCCCTGGGTCAGGAAGATCCCCTGGAGAAGGGAATGGCTACCCACTCTAGTATTCTGGCCTGGAGAATTCCATGGACTGTATAGTCCATGGGGTCACAAAGAGTTGGACACAACTGAGTGATTTTCACTTTCACAATAAGAACTCAGGAAATCAGCATTCATATAAAATATGACTTGAATGATAAAATTTGAATTGCATCACATTTGGCCAAACATTCCCAAGTTTCCTGGGCTTCCCTGGTGACTCAGTGGTAAAGAATCCACCTGCCAATGCAGGAAACCACCTGCAATGCAGGAGACCAAGGTTTGATCCCTGGGTCAGGAAGATCCCCTGAAGAAGGGCATGGAAATCCACCCCAATATTCTTGCCTGGAGAATCCCTATGGACAGAGGAGCCTGACAGGCTACAGTCCATGGGGTCAGAAAGAGTCACACACAACTTAGTGACTAAACCACCACCACCACCATCACCACTAGCTATTTTTCCGACATAATTACTGGTAGAGTGAACTCATGAGACAAATCAAAAACATATATTCGGATACAGTCTTTTCCTTCTAAGATACTTAAGGATCTCTTGTTGAGCCTCCGAAGTTTTTACAGAATGTAGTTTGGAAACAATTGCTTTATTCGGCCAAAAATAAAAGCCATACATCCTAACCTGATTATAGTGAGTTCAACACTTTACATCTGGCCCACTCATGCTGTAATAACCATAGAAAACGTCTGAAGTTGGCTCCACTGAAGCTCCTTCTAATATTTGGTGTCTGTCTGAACTGGTATGATCCTGAACCTATGTGAAGGGTACATAATTGACACTGCCAGGGAAAACAGTTTAGGAGACCTTAGGTTAGAGGAAATGAAAATCTGTTATTTGGAGTCACTGTGAATAGACACAGAAGCTTTTAAAACATATATAATAGGATGAGAGAGTTGGACCATGGAAGAAGGCTGAGTGCCAAAGAATTGGTGCTTCTGAATTGTGGTGCTGGAGAAGACTCTTGAGACTCCGTTGGACAGCACAGAGATCAAACCAGTCCATCCTAAAGGAAATCAACCCTGAATATTCATTGGAAGGACTGATGCTGAAGCTGAAGCTCCAATCCTTTGGCCACCTGATGGGAAGAGCTGACTCTTTGAAAAAGACCCTGATGCTGGGAAAGATTTAAGGCAAAAGAAGAAGGTGGCAGAGGATGAGATGGTTAGGTAGCATTACCGACTCAATGGACGTGAATTTGAGCAAACTGTAGGAGACAGTGAAAGACAGGGAAGCCTGTTGTGCTGCAGTCCATGTGGTCACAAAGAGTCAGACACAATTTAGCGACTGAACAACAACAATGGAATGGTGGTAAGATGCTCAGTAAAAAATCTGGGTGCCTGTGAACTTCACGTAAAAAATACACTGGCACAACATTGTAAAGCAACTATACTCCAATAAAATTTTAAAAAAAATACAAATAATGGGGCTTTAACAAAGGACGTAGAAAGATAGAGTGATGAGCAGATATGAAAACAGACTAAGAGATTAACAACCACATCAAATTTGCTCAGAGGTCTAGGAAAAATTGGCCACTGTTTCTGTTAAGTTATTTATGTCATTTAAAACTGTGATATGAAGTGTAATCTCTATTTCTGTTAAAGAAGAAAAAGGCTTTGAAATTAGATTGTCACTTAAAGATGACTGGAACTTAAGTCTGTGGATCACTGACTTCTTTTAAACCTGTGTTTTAAAAATATTAACTGTGGGTGGTGAAGTTAAGGGGAAGGCCTGGGGAAAACTTTGTTTCATGTCTACCCTCCCCTCTGTTCTCTTCTCCTTTCCATTCCTTACCCTATGTCTCTTCCATGTAGCAAATAGCTGGGAGTTGAATTTCATGTGCTAAATTACATGAAATAATTACCTAAATTTTGTGTTTTGCCTGGAAGCAAAACCACAATGGACAAGGCTATAACCAAATGATAAGGTTATGACAGCAACTAATTAGGAAAGCCCAATATACATGAACAGAATTTTGCCATTTCCAAATAAAGACTAATGAAGTTAATATTATTAGGCCCTAATAATACAGAGCTATATTATTATGCTGGTAGACAATTAGGCATAATTGGTAAGTAATGTATGTAGCCTGTGTTACTTTTATGTATGCAAATTATACTTCTACAGGTTAAGTCTTCTCATTTTAGGTCCACACAACAGTATTATCTCAACAAAGCAGGGTTGGGGTGAGAGAACTAGACCAGAAGTAACTGACAAAGCAGAGGACCCATTAAAGTAGACCCTGCATTCCTGGCAATTGGAGGTCTTAGATAAAATACTAGGGTGAGTGAAGGGAAAACGATTCATGATAAGGCAGGAAGGAACACAATAGGGATGGAGAAGGGATTTAGGGTTTTTTTGTTTTTTTTTAAGGAGGGGGTTTTGGTCAAGGGTAATTGAGATTTTTCCTGTTCTCATCACCCACATTTCACCACTCCCTCAAAACATTTATGGTATCCAGAACGCCATAAGCAGTAATTATCTCCACAATTAGAGACAAAGTTTGATAAGCAAGCCAGCTGGCAGAGGTAACATGAAACTCTTTCTCACTAAAATGTTAATGGCTGATACTGGATCCTCTGCTATTTCCATAGGAAGAAAAAATAAGAGTATGGCAGGGCTGTGGCACCAGAGGTCTTCCCAAGGAAGGAAAGCATATTAAATGGCAACAGGAGAGATAACTAACATTTACTGAGTACTGTGGCCAGGTTCTGTTCTAAATGCGCTCATGGGTTAACTCATTCCCTCCCAAAGTGCTTTGTCTGAGGAAGGTACTCTTACTAATCCCTATTTTTCAGATGAGAAAGCTAAGTCACAGAGAGATTAGGTGACTTGCTCAGGGTCATGGGAGTGAGACCAAGATTTGAATTTTGGCATTTCTAGTCCTAGAGCCCATACTCTTGGCCATTGTTGTTGTTTAGTCACTAAGTCAGGTCCAACTCTCTGTGACCAAATGGACTGCAGCATGCTGGGCTTTCCCTGTCCTTCACCATCTCCCAGGGCTTGCTCAAACTCTTGGCCATAGTTAAAAGGAAATTGATTTGGAGAGAAGATGGCCCAGGAGACAAAACTCCCCTACATGGATGATGCTGCCCAAAGTCAGCCTGTTTACTTCTGAGTGTTGGAATGAGAAGGAGTCCATGCAGAGGTGTTTTATCTTGTCACAGAGTTATGTATTTGCTACTTACAAGAACACCAGTGCTGGGGAGGATATTACATTGGGTCCTATGGTACATTTTGATACCGCCTTGGTTCCCATGTGTGTATGGCTCCGCTGCCTGAATTAGTGATCCTGTTGCAGTTATTTAAGCTTTCTATGCCTCTGAGTGCACATTTGGAAACTGGGTTATTTCCACTTGTCAGCTTCCTGACTCAGAGGAATGCCAAGGGTAATGGACTGATCCATGCAAAGTGCTTTGAGCCATCTCAAAGCTAACTGAACTTTGAGAGAACAGTGTGACTTGGCAGCTGTATTTGGATTAAGAGAAGTGGTAGCATAATCTCATAGCAGCCTCTTTAGATGTTCTTGGTTCAGCCGCCTGGTCTGCTATGGCCTCCTGGATTCTCCTCTAGACTTCCAAATGGCACCGCTATAATGAAGGACAACTGTCTAGTAGACTTGGGCCATGTCCATATAGTCTGGGATTGTTCAAATTATGTAGAGATAAGAATTCCTAATTCAAAACAAGAATCTTCAAGCCAGGACTTTGAAAGCCATTACTTATCAAAAAAAAAGGTTAAAAAGAACTGGATCTAATCCAAGGAAACTTTTAACCTAATAGCAAGCACCATACCTTAGGATTCAATTCAAATGATAGTGATCTAATTGACATCACAAGGGCAGAACCATTGCAAAGTTGTTTAAAATCATCATCATAATAATAATGATTTATAAAGAGGCATGGGTAAGAAGATGCCCAAGACAAAGAGGATGGGGAGAGAAGATGTCTCAGTTGTAGCTACAATTAAGAAACCGCAAACCCAAAAGAAGTATAAAGCTACTTTTTTTAAAAAAAGAAAAATGTGTCTGATTAATCCACACTATCTGGTGGAATTTCTCTTCAATTTTTTAAAGCATACAAATATTAATTACCAACCTATGTCTTCAAATAAAACAGCTGAAAGCAGGAGGGTGATCACAATATTTTTAATAGATGCAGTTATTAACTCAGTGATTTAACCTTGGGTTCTTGTCGTCTTAGGACAGAGTTATATCTTGGGGCAGTCAGGTCTCTCTCGACCCAAGAAAGGATCATGTGAGCTAAAGAATAAACACAACCAGTGGGAACCAAGGTGGGAATTCAGGATCAGAAATAGGACAGATTAAAATAGTTTACGGAAAGAGTTTGAGAGCAAGGGAATGAAATCGAGTGACAGAAGGGAAGACCATATAGTATTAAGGAGCAACAAACCCAAAACAAGAAAAATAAGAAAGAGTTTTTCTGAGTGCTGCTGTAATTCAAACCATTTCAAATAAACGCTATGACTGATTTCAGAAACCTTGAGATACAGATTTGGTTTCAAGAGGCTGAGACTTCCTTGTGGGAGCTGCCTAGGCTCATCAGTGTTTTGTTGGTGTTATTGGCAGCTTGTTAGTCTTAAACTTGGCAGTGTGTTTCCATATCTATGGATTCTTCTCTTTAAACACTAAGGCCCTGTCTACTCCTCACAAAAGGAAAATGGTGATACAGGCTTTTTAGTGTGAAAGTAAGGTACGGTATAATCTTCCCAGGAGAATTTGGAGACTAAAGCATCATGAGAAGGAATTTTTCAGGTCAAAAGCTGGTGGACGAGGTACAAGAAGCTTCTTGGTGTCCCTTCTCCCAAATCTCATGGAAGGCGGTTTCTGCGTTTGCCTCTGTCTCCCACGACCCCATTTATGATGGCGGTTACCTGGTTTACAGACACATCTTCACGGGGTCTTTGCTGGATTGAAAGAGGTTCCTTTCACTAAAGAACAGTGGGATTTGTGGGGGGAAAAGGTCATTTAGGTAAACTCACACCATGGAGACAGGAGGTAAGGGGGCAGGCCACAACCTTAAAAGAATGGCATAGCCATTGAAGATACAACAAAAACTGGTTAGCAACTACTAGGCCCCAAATGGTGGGTGATTCTACTTCTAGTACACCCTGAGCCTCATTATACACTCACTGTAACGTATTAACATCTAAATGACAAACCCACAGGCACTATGACAGTAGTGAGGACAACCACACAAGGCCAAATGGTGGGCTGTGGACCAGTTCCTGATAATCCCCTCCTCTTCCCCAAAATAGTTGGAATAAGCCTCCCACTCGTTAGCCTATGAAATCACCCAGCCCATAAAAACTAACCGTCCCTTACTCCGGGCCCTCTCACCTTCTGAGGTGGCCCACACTCCGCGGTGGAGTGTACGTCTCCCCGAATAAATCTGCTTTCGCTCTGCCTGCTCTTGGATTCTTTCCCGCAGGAAGCCAAGGAGCCTCCCTTGGCGGCCGTCCAGCGGACTCACCCGAGACCGGGGACGTGACCATCCTCTCTTGTCCCCACATTCCTGCAACACTATGATTCTTCGTTATGTTCACTCTGTGATAAGGTCTTTGAAGGTCCACTCCCGAGCAGTTCCTGTTTTACGTGTCAGAGAGACAGATAGTCACTAACCAGCCCATTTCACATAGAAAAAAAAAGTTCGTTGCGTTTGCTGGGGATGGGGTTGCCGGGGCTGGTGCTCTGCGTCTCCGTGTCTAAGCCTGTTTACAGGAGGTGAAGGATGGCTTCCTTGCCCACACTCTGCGGGCCTGCCGCACCCTGCGCTGGCCTCAATGGAAGGAAGGGTGGAGCAGTCACACAGAGTTCTGACAATGCTCCAGGACTTTGCACCCCAAATATTTACTGAGACAGTCAGGTAATTCTTTAGAGAGGCTGGGCCTAACCTATAAAAGCTGGCAGAGGGACAGGAGAAGAAAGAAGTGCTCCCTCTATCTGGAAAAGGCGTGCTCTGTGCGCCTGTAATAATTGCAAAAGCTGTGATACAGAAACACAGGGATGGTCCTCCACACCCTCTTGCAACTGATCACCCATCTGACAGATCAGCTTCAGGGCAAGGAGCCTAGGCAGCTCCCACACACCACTCTCCTGGGTCTACAGGCAGCTGTTTCCTCTGCCTGGAAGAGGCTCTTCTCACTTAAAGCTACCTTTTCTTCACAGAGTCGTCTCCAGCCCTCTCCATATCCCACTTCCTGTATTAAGCTTCTCCCAGCTGTCTCAGCCCACAGTCATCACTTTGTTCTTTGGCCTCCCACACCACTCACCCAGCACTTGGTAATTTCTGTGGTTTATCTGTTTATCCCTTCAACTCCCCCCGCCCCACAGCCGGACTTTGTCCGAAACAGTCAGCCTTGACGACGTGCTTATAAATGATGATAAATCATTGCAGTAGAGTGGTTTAGGCATGCCTGACACAAGTTCATGTTTATGTAATTTTTAAACTCAAACGAAAAGTTTCTCATGGCTAGAACTTTTGAAATGCAGGAAATCCTTAGCGTGTGACTGTTTTCAAACATCGTGGATTTGTTAAGGAGGCATAAGGAACAGGCCTCATCAGATCTGGGGAAAGAGAGGAACAAACAGCAGGTTCAGAGTCCTAAACGTACACTGGTGTGACCCACTCGCCCTGTTCACCCGGAACTTTGCCAGTTTCAACACCGAAAGTCCTGTGTCCTGGGCAAGCTCTCAGTCCCAGGCAGACCTGGACAGTTGGTCACTTACCAGGTGGCCAATGCACGTTTTGACAAGAAGCAAATGGAAGTCTTAAATAATGGACTGCACCTATTTTGTCTTCTCTCACCTCAAATCCTGGTGCCGCAGCCTCTCCAAGGACACTCCACTCTCGGTGACAAGTGGAGAGGCAGGCAATGATGCCCAGTTCTCGAGAAGGAACCTTGAGTTTATTCAGCCCTGCTCACTACAGAAGCCTTCTCAGGCCTGGGAGGACAAATGGTCGAGGGAAAAAGCTTTGTACAGAGTTCTCACAAAACAGAAACTAAAAGGAATATTTGGAACAGGAAACAGTGACCTTTATGGCACGATTCCCAAAGGGAAAGGCAATGGCAGAGATTCAGCAAGGCAGAAGTCCAGGGTCCACGGGAACTCCATCTTACACCGAACACTCCACCCCGGCCTGCCTGCTCAGTGCCTCTCCAGAGCATCTGTTTTGATAACGCTCCTGGGTAATCAGGTCAACTGTGACAATTCAAGTGGCTTGGCGCTAGCGGTAAAGAATCTGCCTGCCAATGCAGGAGACGCAAGAGACATGGGTTCAATCCCTGGGTTGGGAAGATCCCCTGGATACGGGCATGGCAACCCCCGCCAGCATTCTTGCCTGGAGAATCCCATGGACAGAGGAGCCTGGCGGGCTACAGTCCATCGGGTTGCAAAGAGTCGGACACGACTGAAGTGACTTAGCACACACAGAACAGATAAACAAGAAGACTGGAATCTATGACCACAAATACCTCTGAATGTCACAGCAATCAGCAGGACTAGTAATACTTTCTGAGCACCCAAAATCTCTTATAAGAATGGATACATTTGGAAAACCCAGATGGTCCTGAAATGAGTCTAACAATAGATACATCATTAATAATGGTACACACAAAAATCCAGTCCAGGTTGATAGTTTGTATAATGATGAGAAATTTTTCCATAATAAAATAACAAAATGAAGCATTTTAATCTGCACAACACATAACCCAGTAACTCACAACAACAAAAAGCGTAATTGGGAAATGGAAATATTACTGCCTGTATCTCTTTATATCACTGAAGATTAAGGTGGAGCTGATTTCTCTAAGTGTGGTTTCCTTTGACTGACAATGCTCATGTGTCCCAGAACCAGCTTGGCCAGGGGGTGGGGGGGCTGAAATTTAGGGTGTCCAGGGTGTACAGTGCAGGAATGTGCTCTAACCACCAGAGGGTATTCTCTACTCCTCCGGATTGTAGGCAAGTTTATGGAACCACACACTAACCCTAAACCAGCCCCCTACTAAAAATGGGCCAGGCCAGATCACAGGAAAGTGCATTGATTTGTAATATTCACACAAATTCCCCCTTGCCCTCCCATTTGAGAGAGCATTCAGTTTTCTTCAGAGAGGGTTCAAAAAGAATCATGCTGGCAGCAGGCCAACCTACACACACACACACACACACACACACACGGCAGAAAACAAATCACATCTCTCCTGCTGGTCAAAACAAGAGAGGAGTCACTTCAGAAATAAGCCCACGTGGTTATTTCAGATTATCCACCCCACACGCACCTCCCCCCCAATAACTCCCCACCCCAGCCCCCACTCCCCATGGGTAGAGCAGGATTTTCAAGAAAGTGAGGATGCACTGGTCAGAAAGAAAGAGCTGAGGGATTTCAGGGGCTGTGGGGCCTCCTGCCTGAATTTTGATCTAGGCTAATTTACAACTGAAAAAGGCCGAGGTTTCATTGGAGACCAGAAAGCCTAGGAAAGTTACCAGAGAGCTTTGACAACGTCCAGAGTCAGCCTGGGAGTCTGTCCCAGCGCATTAATATACCAAGTTTAGAAAGCAAGGTCCTGGAAAGATGCCCTAGGGAGATGCCCAAGGGAGTCAGTTTGAATCTAGCCAAATGCTTACTCTGGAAAAAGGAAGACTTTGTCCCTTCCAGCTTGTTCAGTGCCAGAAGCTCTGTCAGGGAGAAAGGCCGTGAAATTGAGAAATATGGGATATTGGGTCATCTGCCCAAGTGAAGGCAGCTTCAGCAAACCCAGACTTCAAGTTGATAGTTTCCTCTTGTTTTTCAAATGACTTCAAATAATACTCATTCGCTGCTAAAAATGAAAACAGTACAGAAATAAAAGTAAGAAGTGAAGCACTTTTATCTCAGAGCCAGCCTACTCCCTAAAGCCCCACTCACGAGAAAGACTGTGGATAATTGGCTCATGCTTTTCAAGGCTTTCGATTTCTATAAATTACAAAAAACTGATCTCTCTACTCATCTAGTTCTCCATCTCTTCATCTCACATATCTCTCAATCATCCACTCAGGGGCTTTTTGTCGTCGTTTTTTGTAAAAACTGGAGATCCTGAAACGGGTAGATATGATTTGACTTGAGATGTTCATTGCACAAATCATTGCATTTTTCCAGGTCCTCATTCCATTTAGTGGTGACACTGGGGTGTTCCATTGCTCAGATGTGCCAAAAGCCTGTACCCTATGGATGGACATTTATGTTGTTTCCAATTTCTCTTCCTATTACAAAAATGCTATAATGCAATTCTTAATTAAAAGAAATAACTATTAATGGGTATTAATGGGTATTGATTAATTAACCCATTAATAACTATTAATAGGTTGTATTATGGCTCAGCCCCTGCCTATGCTAAGCCCTCTAGAGGATGTTAAGGTGAATAAAATAGATTTTTTTTTTTGCCTTCTTGGAGCTTGCTCTCTAGTGGGGAAGATCTATAAGCATCTTACTGATGCAAGAAAAAATGACTTAAATACTAAGAACTTGGACAAGTAAGATATTCAAACATACAACATATTCCCTGCCTAGGGAGCATACCGAAAGAAGTTATCCAATACTGACAGCAGGAGTGAGAGAAGGTTTCATAAGCGGGCTTCATCTATGGAGAGATTTGCTGTAGTGTGTTTGATGTAGGGAAACTGATATGGGAGCTTGTAAAACTCCTTTAAAAAAAATTTTTTTTTTAATTTATTTGGCTGCACTGGGTCTTAGTTGTGTCTTATGGGATCTAGTTCCCTGAGCAGAGTTTGAATCTGGGCGCTCTGCACTGGAAGTGTGGAGTCTTAGCCACTGGGCCACCAGGCAAATCCCCCTAAAAGCCTTAAAATCATCCTGTTGACCAGGACAAAGAACTCTAGGAGTTTTGCTTTTGAATTTCCTTTAACGAATACAATCTCAAATAGGACTAGGAATGCTCTGTCCTTCTTGTAAGCATGCTTGACTGAGTTTAGTTTACAACTTTGTCTGGCAACCTGAAAAATCCATTTACAAACACCCAACACGCTTATTGCTTTTGCTCTATCTCCAGATTTTCTAGGCAAGAGTGTGATCTCCACATAACCGCATCACAGTTGAATTACCTGTTACATCTGGTGTGACTGTCCAGAGAAAGAGGTTTTACTGGTACTCCAAATCCAACGGTGTCTTATGAAAAGAAAACATGAAATGACTTGCCTGTGATAACAAATCTCTGTAAGTCAGAATCTTCCCAGCCATCACCTACATATGCTGAAAGGAGAAGTTTTCTTTTCAAGCAACCTTAATGAGCAGGTCTTTTTCTTATTAACATCTTCAAAGTGCTTTGAGCTCCTCCCCAGACGAAAGGTCCTGTGTGAGTACAAATTATTATTATGCTCACAAAATGCGTATTCACTAAATGCAGGAAAAGTGCGAACGATTTACCTCCATGGCCTGCAATGCCCTTGAGACCCTTTGATCTGCCAATATAACCACCAATTATTCTATATCCTTTTCTCTCTAAATGCATGCATCAAAGCATTCTCATGCACACCTTTGTAAATCCAGCTGTTTATTCCACAGTAGCTCCTCTTAATTAACCCCGTTTCCTTTCTCTTTAGTTGGCAGCTGCTGATTCAGCCTTTCTTCAGCTAAAGAGAAGGTATATGCAACCCTGGGTATGGAATGGAAAATAACTCCATTTTTTTTTTTCTCTCTACAAAGAGGGCCATGACATAAAAGATGTGTATTAGTAAAGATTCTTTGATGATCCTAGAAAAATGCATATGATACAGTAAAGTGAAAAAAACATGATACAAAAATGTAGAGATTGAATGACATGTACACACTGCTATTTTTTTCTATGCATCTTGAGATTTATTGTTAGCACACTGCTACATTTAAAACAGACCTACTGTAAAAATAAAAAATAAGTTAAAAAACAAAGTAGAGAGTTATCTCAACTGTAATATGAGTAATTGGTCACATGAAGAGAGTTAAACCATGCCAGTCATGAACTGAATGCTTTGCCTAGTGATAGACTTTCATTTTCAGTATGAGGTAAGTACTGTCACCCGTCTTTTAAAGATAAACACGCTGAGACTTAGATAGGTTAAGTGATGGGGTTCTCTCTGGCATTGTCTGGCTCCAAAATTTGTCCCTTTAATGAAAGTCATGCTGCCTTTTAACAATGATTGTCCTTAGATAGAGAAACATGGGTTTTTTCCCCCAACATTTTATACTTACACAGTTTCAAAAGGAAACAAAAGTAACATATTAATGACATGAGTTGATCAAATAAAAATGAAGAGGACTAAGCCACTCTTTTATTGATGGGTGTGATGACACGATAAATACAGGCAATGTGTCTTTAAGCTCAGAGTTCTCTAGATCTCTGCTTTCTTATCTTTAAAATAATGGCTTGAACCAAGGTACCTTAAAGCACTTTTCAGTTCTAATATTGCGTTAGTCCCTTCATTTCTGTTTATGCTTCAGAGATGGCACTTTTCTTGAACAATAAGTAGATTCCAGTTCCTTAAGTCTGCTCAAAGAGCTCTGCTAAGCACCAAAGAAAGAACCATGGAGCTGAGTGTTCAGTGAATTCAGTTTGTGAGTCATCTTTGAACACCAGGAAAGAATAAAGACTATTTATGTTAATGATAAATGTTGAAAAGTACTAATTAATGTAAAATTATTGCACAATTATAAAATTATCATTGTGAATCAAGAATAACATACTTTTCTGATCTAATTCTAGAGTAAAAGACAAGTTACCCTGGAAATCAGAGCCAGGTCTCTTTCTGACGGGGGTTTAGTTTGGACATGTCTAGCATGCAGGAGTAAGAAATCGTTGGAGAGAACATGAAGAGTGGGTGTCTCCAGCTGAGAGGAGCATTTGATCTTTTCTTGGAAAATAACTACCTGCAACACAAAGGAAAGTTGCTTGTCCCCATGGAAGGATGAGTTCCTCAAACAGGAAGCATGTGGCACCAACCATGAAGAACCATCTGTAATGCTATAAATATTAAGATGTCTGGGAAGTATGAAGAATTTTTATTTCTGCCCACTGAGCATTACATTTATTTATTTATTTTCTATTTCTGAGAGTAGTCTTTATTTGGAACTCTTTCATGCCCAGTATTGTATTTTTCAACACAGAGAAATGCAATGATTCAGCACATAATATCAGCTCAATGAAGGAAGCATATTAATATTTAAGCTTCAATTAGTACAGTGTTTTTAAGGTAAGCCTTAGGAATAGTACCCTCTCCATAATTAATACTTAGAATTCAATCTTCTACAGAACCTAGAATCTTTCTTTAAATCATCAATTTAAAAAATCCTTCCAGGGATCAAAGATTCGGGAATGAAAAATAAAATCATTTTTATACTTGAAGAAAACATGGAAGAATTTCTTTATAAAGTTAAGGTGGGGAAGATCTTTCTATTACAACTAAAATCCAGAAATCATCAAGGAAAAATAATAATGTTAGATAAGGTTAACAATATAACAATTAAAAACAACAAAAACACACACACATTTTTTTAAAAAATGAAAGATTAACTACAAACAGATAAAAAAGTTTGAAATTCATATCAAGATAAAAAGTGAATGTACCAGTGTATGAGTTCTCAGAAATCAATAAGAAATGGATCAACAACCCAGTAGGAAAACAGGCAAAGAGAATGAACTGAGAGTTCACAGATAAAGAAACACATATGGGAGATACTCACTTTAACTCGAGCATCTTCAAGAAATGCAAGATATAACTATTCTAAGTTGTTTTGCCCTACCCATCAGATGCGCAAAAATCTACACATTTGATAACATGTTCCATAGCTAAGACCTTGCGAAGGAAAGCATTGTGGGTAGAAGAATAAATTGAACAGCAATACAGAAATATCTATCAAAATTACAAAGGCACACAACCCAGGGCAAGTTTTAGGACCGCTTGCTTGCACAGATCCCTTTCCAGGCCCTGGAAAGAGTCTCAATAATTCTTCAACATATTATGTTGTTTTTGAAAACTTTGCAAAAATTAGATATTTTCATCACGATTGTTTAAGACCACTGTTCCCTTTCCACTGAGACTCCCTCTCTATTCCACTTTCCCTTGTGAAGTGTGGCACCAAAATGGCAGCAGGAGCTTTTGGAGTCAGGCTAAAGGAAAGTTGATGTGTAGATACATTTAGTCTGGATTTAGTAGCATACCTTTCTGTGGTATGCAGTCACTTCCATTATAGCCAAGTTATCGTCTGATGTCCTGCTGCAAGAACGGTTTCCAGAAATATTCCTATCACCCACTCTGCCAACTACCTGCTATCCCGACTAGAAGTTACAGGGCCAAAAGTTCTACGGAAATACAAACATGTCTTATGGTGCCTGATACCAGAATTATGCGGGGAGTGGAAAAGAAACAAGGTTTAAAATATATGAAGCCTGAAGCCAATCTACGGAAAATTATTTTAATTGTTAGATATGTAAAATTATAAGGGGACTCTTTAACTTTTAACCAGTATCTGGTCAAAATGGATGCACTTCACAATGTAGCAATTATAAAAGGACCATGTATTTATAATCATTTTTGAAATGAGAATCATGTGAAACAGACTTTATCAGAATGTCTGGACTGTAGGGCACAAATCTATAGCAGCGCTACAAATGGCAAATGTTTGCAAGATTTGAATGCTTCATGCATGCAACTGTCAAAAAATAATTTTTAAAATGTAAATTAACCACACTAAAGCAGAGCCTAAATTATCTTTCTGCTTTCTCTCTTTAAAATATCACAACATTGTAGCTACATGAAGAGGTAATCAAAGTGTATGTAGCCAATTAAAAAAAAGAAAGAGAAAAAGAAAGCATAATGGAGATGTCTCAGGTAGTTAATTAGTAAAACTATTATGTTACTTTTCAGAATATTCATGGTATTTTTTTAGCTTTTCAAAATTAGTAGTCTATTGTGATTTTCTTTCTATATAAATATTCATTTTCATGCCAATTTTGAATTGGATAATTTTGTTTTCTTTTTCCTAACGAAGATCCACAGAATTATAATCCTCAGGGTACATACAACTTGAAGCATTCTTTTCCAATGCACTAGAAAACCTCAAGTGTGGAAATTTATCTTACAGTTGTTCTTGTACAGGTCTGTGCAAGTTTATTCAGTCCCAAATTGTTTTGAAGAAAGATTGAACTCAGTAGGCTGAACAGATTATGGGCATATCCCTATAATGGAATATTATACAGCTCTAAAACTAGGGGCACACTTAATATTCTGGTATGGAATCTAAAACTGGGGGCACACTTAATATTCTGGTATGGAAATGGCCACAAGATATATTTTTCAGTGAATATGTCTTGGTGCAGAACAATGTGTACAGCATTACTTTTTATTTTAAAAATAAGCGGGAAGAAAAGGAACATACATTACCATTTGTTTTGTTTATTTTTGCATAAATAGGTTCTGAAAATGAATACAAGTGATTGTAGGGAGGGGGCCCTGAGTGGACACAGAGGTGGGAATGAGATTGTTTGTTTTTGGCTGCACCATGCAGTTTGCAGGATCTTAATTCCCTGATGGGGAATTGAACCTGGGCCCTCTGCAGTGAAAGAGTTGAGTCCTAACCACTGGACTGTCAGGAAATTCCCTGACACCTTTTTAAAATGCCAATGTAGTTGCTTGTTAGCTATGAGTCTTAAATTCATATGTATTCATTTCAGCACCATTTATAATAGTCAGTCTTCAATCAAAAGAATTTTGAAAACCTGAGTGAATTTTAAATAAGGATACAAGAAAACATAACACCATTGAAAATATTACATTACATGAAAAATCTTAAATTTCTGCACTTGGAAAGAAATAAAGGCAAACAAATAGGATTTCCTGTCTTTAATATCTAATTCATACAAAAGGAAACTCTTAAAACTACTCAATAAATAGTGAGCAATGAATATGAATAGTCTAGCCAAAAATTTAAAAAACAGATAAAAATATTAAGCTTGGAAAGCATTGTTAGCTTCTCCTTTGCTATACCCCCAAGTCTAATATGCTGCAAAGCAGTGTCATTTTATCTCCATTGTCAACATAATCACCATTATCACTGTCACGATTCTAGCCCAAGCTACCCCTTTCTCTCATTAGGATCAGTGCAGGATTTTCCAGGTGATCTAGTAGCTAATACTCCATGCTCACTCCCAACGCAGAGGCCTGGGTTCCATCCCTGGCTGGGAAACTAGATTCCACATGGCACAACTCAGAGTTTTCATGCCGCAACTAAAGATCCTGAATGCTGCAACTAAGACTCAGCGCATTGGATATAGTCCCAGAAGTAGCATTGCTGAGTACTTTTTATAAATGAAATTCACATACCATCAAACTGAACCATTTCCTTTAACCATTTCAGAGTAAGCAAATCAGTGGCATTTAGTATGTTCACAACGCTATGCCACCACCTCCATCTAGTTCCAAAACATTCTCATCACTTCAAAAAGAAAGGCCATACTCATTAAGCAATTGCTCCCCATTCTCTTCCCCACTCAGCCCCTCACAGCTAACAATCTGCTTTCTGTCTCTATGGATTTACCTATTCTAGGTATTTCTTGTAAATGGAATCGCACAATGTGTAGTTGGTGTCTGACTTCTTTCACTTTAGCATGATGTTTTCAAGGCCAATCTACAACGTAGCTTGTATCAATACATCATTTGTTTTAATGAATAAATACTGTTTGACTACCTGTGTATGCCACACCTTGACTAAACCGGTCATCTGTTGATGGACACTTGGGTTGTTTTCCTCTTTGGGCTATTGTGAATAGTGCTGCTATGATCAGCCACCTTTTTGATGGGCATATAAATTAGTACTGAGCAGACTGACCAACGAGCCTGCTGGACTCCTATCCAGAGATGGAATCTGGCAGCGACCCTCCACCACGGCACATCAGCTAGTGCCTCTGCCATTAGTGGTTAAATATGTTGAATAGTTACGAGCAGATTACCATAACTTGAACATATTAACAACTCATCTATTTCATCATCTGCTCACATTACCAATTTATCTACTTCCTTTCATATTTTCTTGCTTCTCTCTTTTTTTTTTTTTCTTGCTTCTCTTAAGCCCACAAAAGATTGAGACAGAGATGGGCATTTAACCCGGAGCAGCCAAGGATAATCTGTTCTAGTGACCAAGGATGTAGCCTGAAGTAAAAATTCAACCTAATAGGTATGATGACTGTCAGCTGGGTCAGTCATGGGGAAAATGAATTGAAAATATGAAAGAAAGTAGATAAATTGGTAATATGAGCAGATGATGAAATAGACGAGTTGTTAATGGCATCTTGAAGGTAGAGCTTCCTGGGCGGCAACTGCTGACCGGTGACAAGGGGACAGGCTGGTCCCCAGAGCTCTCCTACATCCTGAATGACCTTCACCTGCAGCCTGTGTAGTTCTGCTAGTTCTTGTTCACTCTGTGATGTTACAGGAGCTCTGGCTTTATGGCTTGGATTCCTGCCCTCAATGTTTCTACAGCTTTCATTCCTACAAACTTCCCAGTGACTGAGGGAACTTGAGTAACTCCTTGCATCCAGGAATGTGCTTCAGGAAAACACCTCTGAAAAGAAGTTAGGTTGCAGATACCTAGAGCTTTACAATCATTTCCACTCTCTGATTCCACAACTTCTCTCTGGAACTGCAATCTAAGGCAATAATCCCTATGTCAGGAAAATTCACATGCACAAAGAAGTTAATCTCAATTTTAGTTTAATGCAAGAAATCGGAAATCTGTGTCAAATTTAGGAGAATTTGAAAAAGAAAAAAAGAAATGTCCTAATTTTATTTAATAACTTATTTATTTTAAATTAGATGAAGTACTTTAATCTAATACCCTATGCAGAATTATATAGCTATATTAACATTGATATATTGTTATATTAGAATCTTAACTGAAAAAAAGAAATACATATTCATGTGAAAAATATTCATAGAAAGAAATGACAAAATAGGAATGGTTTTTATCTTTGGGTGTTTATCTTTGGGTGATATTTTTCCCCTACATTAAAAAATTTCTAATGATGGTGTATGGCAGAAACCAACACAATATTGTAAAGCAATTATCCTTCAATTAAAAATAAGTAAATTAAAAAAAATTATAGTGAAATGTGCATGTGTTGTTCTTATAATGGAAAAATGCTTTAAAAAAATAAAAGCAGAGGGGTTTCCCTGATGGTCCAGTGGTTGAGACTCCATGCTTCCACTGCAGAGGGCATGAGTTCGACCCATTTAGGTACCTAAGATCCCACATCATGCATGACATGCAGCATGGCACACAGCCCTACTCCCCACCAAAAAAAGGGGAATACAACATGGTTTTAAACAAAGCTTAATCATCCTAAAGTGATATTTATTTATTAGGAAAGAGGCAGTGACAAAAACTAAGTGAGTAGTAGAGTAGTGAGTGAGTTGAAACTAAGAGGAAAAGATGATGGAGATTTAAAGGATTTCATCTCTACTGTACTCCTCAAAGGAACCTGATGGGACCCGGCTTTTCCACAAGAGACAGGATACTGCCTTTTGTGGCAAGGACAAAGAAAGGTTGGGGTAGCTAAGACACTACAAGACTTTCTAACAAGTTTAAGCCCTCCATGGCCGAGCAGGGCCAAGACCCAGAGCTTATTAGAGAAAACTTGTGCCAGAGAGGCAGTTCCAAATGGCCAGACTTGTGACTTTTCCGTGTGGGTCAGAAACATATGCCCATGATACAGCAAGGTAGTGAGACTACCAGAATGGCAGGCTATGGAAACTATTTGAACATTTGTTTCATGTGAATTTTTTATTGACTCTTCAGACATGCTAGTAAAGAGTGCCTTTCAGTAGCTGAGTAAGTTTTGTAGCTTGTGCAACAGCAGAATGGGCCAAAAGTTGGGGGCTGTGATCTGTTTTCAAATAACATGGCTTGAAATAATTTTTAAAAAATGATGTCAGGGAGAGATCTGGTAGTTAATTAATTCATTAAGCACGTATTCATTGAGTGTTTACTATGGGCCAGGCACGACTGTGAGCCTTAGGGAGAGAATTTCTTGTCGCCATGGTACACACATTCTCTGGTGGGGGACTGCAAGGTGCAGAGAGGGGGATACAATAAATAAATAGAATAGGTAAATAATACAGTATGTTGGACAGCTATGGAGAAAATAAAACAATGGAAGGAGTTAAGGAGAGTCAGTTGTCAGGTTTTAGCATTTAAATAAGGTGAATCAGGGAAGTAGCACAGGAATGTCCCTGGTGGTCCAGTGGCTAAGACTTTGTGCTGCCAAAGCAGGGGCCCTGGGTTGGATCCCTGGTCAGGGAACTAGATCCCTCACGCCGAAACCTCAACGGAGATGGAAGATCCAGCATACCACAACTAAGACCCAACACAGCCAAATAAATAATTGAAAATAAATATTATTTTAAAAGGAAAGGTAGCGCAGGGACATTGAAGCAAAGATGTGAAGAAGATGGGAAATACACCTCAAGAAATGCATTCTGGGCAAAACCCTGGGCAGGGCTGTATCTGGCCTGGTCAAGGAATAGCAAGCAAGGAGGTCAGGGAGGCTAGGAGCAGAGTGATTGAAGGGATAGTAGTGCGAGAGGAGAGGTGATGAGGGAGGGTCAGGTCACATAGAGCCTTGAAGGCTGTTGTCCGGAGAATAAAGGGGACAGACTCACCAGCAGAGGCCGACAAGCTGTGGAAGCTGATAAAGGGAGACATGGCAAAGGTCACTCTTAAGAGTGATTAGGGCTCAATGGTGTCATTAGGGAGATAGGAAACACCAGTTCAGTTCAGTTCAATTCAGTTCAGTTGCTCAGTTGTGTTCGACTCTTTGCAACCCCATGAATCGCAGCACGCCAGGCCTCCCTGTCCATCACAAACTCCCGGAGTTTACTCAAACTCATGCCCATCGAGTCGGTGATGCCATCCAGCCATCGCATCCTCTGTCGTCCCCTTCTCCTCCTGCCCCCATTCCCTCCCAGCATCAGGGTCTTTTCCAGTGAGTCAACACTTTGCATGAGGTGGCCAAAGTACTGGAGTTTCAGCTTCAGCGTCTTTTAATTTCATGGCTGCAATCACCACCCACAGTGATTTTGGAGCTCCAAAAAATAAAGTCTCACACTGTTTCCACTGTCTCCCCATCTATTTCCCATGAGGTGATGGGATCAGATGCCATGATCTTAGTTTTCTGAATGTTGAACTTTAAGCCAACTTTTCCACTCTCCTCTTTCACTTTCATCAAGAGACTTTTTAGTTCCTCTTCACTTTCTGCTGTAAGGGTGGTGTCATCTGCATATCTGAGGTTATTGATATTTCCCCCAGCAGTCTTGATTCCAGCTTGTGCTTCTTCCAGCCCAGCGTTTCTCATGATGTACTCTGCATATAAGTTAAATAAGCAGGGTGACAATATACAGCCTTGACATACTCCTTTTCCTATTTGGAACCAGGCTGTTGTTCCATGTCCAGTTCTAACTGTTGCTTCCTGACCTGCATACAGGTTTCTCAAGAGGCAGGAAGCACAAGACGAGGAATATATTTGTGCCAGGGAGGAAAGAGGAGAAGTCATTTGTTTGGAAGGTGGTTCTTTTGAGGTGCAAAGAGGGCCCCAGAAGTTAGAGCTGGTACCTCAGGAAACAGGTCAAGATGGAGATGGAAGTGGTGAATTATCAGGAAAGACTGCATTCCCCAGCCTTTCTTGCAGTTAAGTTTGGCCATATGACTAATTTCTGGACAATGGGATATAAGTAGAAGTTTCCCGAAGAAACTGGAAAAGTTCCTTCAAGGAAATGGACTCAGCTGGGTCAATTTGTCATCTCTCTTTTCTCTTTTCTGCAGTCTGGAATGTGGATGAATTAGCTGGAGCTCCAGCAGCCATTCTGAAATAAAGAGGTGCCTTTGAGGATGGAAGCCAAGGGTTAGGATAATAAAACAAATAAAGAGAAGTTCCCTGGGTTTCTGATGACTATTAGGCCACTGTATCCCATACAAGTCTAGTTTGCTCTCCTTGAAAATTTTCATATATTGAATAAAAACAAATATATTTTAAGTCACTATTATTTGGGTTTTTTTTCTGATACATTCAAACTAAATTAACCTTAAGGGTTTTAACTGGCAATACAGATTTGAGAGTCAATATCATATAGATAAGGGCTTCCCAGGTGACTCAGTGGTAAAGATTTCACCTGCCAATACAGGAGATGCAAGTGATGCAGGTTTGATCCCTGGGTCAGGAAGATCCCCTGGAGTAGGAAATGGAAACCCCACTCCAGTATTCTTGCCTGGACAATTCCATGGGCAGAGGAGGATGTTGGGTTATAGTCCACGGGATAGCAGAGAGTCGGACACAACTGTGTGACTGAGCATGCACGCATGCTATCATATAGATGGTATTTAAAACAATGGGACTGGTGAAATTACCAAATAAAGACTGTAGAGATGATCAGGATTGAGATCAAACCCTGGAATTAGGCTCAGAAATTACACATGGAAGGTGGGATCAGCAAAGACTGAAAAGGAAGAATGAAGTAAGTGGAAAACCAGGAGAGTGTGTTGCCAACAGAGTTTAAGAGTAGAAATTATTTCTGGAAGGATGGCGGAATGAACTATGTCAAATACTACTGGGAAGTGAAAATGAGGACAGAGAACTGACTATCAGATTTAGCAAAATTGGACTTCCCTGGTGGTCCAGTGTTTAAGACTCTGTGCTTCCAATGCAGAAGGTGTGGGTTCAATCAGTCTCTGGTTGGCAAACTAAGATCCCACACGCCATGTGGCACAACCAAAAAAAGAGGAAAAAAGGATTTAGCAAAACGGAAGTCATTAATGAGCCTGATAAGAGTCATTTCAGTAGAGTGATGAAGACATGAAGACATGAAGACAAGCCCTACTGGAGCAAATTGAAAAGAACAGGAGCTGACAATGTGGAGAAGGCAGACGCAGACAACTCTTTAGAGATGTTTTACTATAAAGGGGAACAAAGAAGAGGTAATGGGGTTAAGAAAGAGATTAAGATGAGCAATATTCAGTCAACTTAACAGATTGAGGGGAGTGAGTCAATAAAAGGGAGAAACTGATTATGCAGAAAAAAGTAAAGAAATGCAGAGGCAGAGTCTTTGAGACGAAGACGAGATAGAAGCCAGAGCACGCGGGGAAGGTTGCCTCTGATAGACGCCGCCCTTTGGGAGAAGAGCTCTACGAAAATGGAGGAGGCAAAATCCAACTGTGCATGGTCCAGGAGTGAACACAGAGTGAGCTAAAAATGACACAAGTAAAATGATATTAATGGATGCCTCTGGGTAATACAGGACTCGGATTATTTCTTTCCTGTGCTTCTTTTTGCATTTCTGTGACTTGCAAATTTTCTAGAGGAGTACCTACTACTATTATAATAAGAAAAGACTTGAAAAAAGTGGAAGGAAAGGAAAGTCAGCCAGTGTGCTCATTTCTGTCTATCTTGGAACTAGGTCCATCCCTGGGAATAGAGGAAGTACAAGCTAGACATAGATGTGACTCTGCAGGAAGGCCTTATTTATGATGAAACCATTTATTTTTTCTTATTCTCTCATCCCCTCTCTGTTGGGAGCTACTAACCCAAAGTGCTCAAATAAAGGAGGAAGTCCGGTGTAGCAGACAAAACACAGTAGCTAGAGCCATGGTGGGCTTCCCTGGTGGCTCAGTGGTAAAAAAGTCTGCCTGCAATGCAGGAGCCCCGGGTTCGATCCTTGAGTCAGGAAGATCCCCTGGAGGTGGGCATGGCAACCCACTCTGGTACTCTTGTCTAGAGAATCCCATGGACAGAGGAGCCTGGCGGGCTATAGTATATAGGGTTGCACAGAGCCGGACACGACTGAAGTGACTAAGCAGGAGCAGAATCATGGTTGTTGATCTGAATTGCGGGCCCAGGCCGATTCCTGGGGGTTCGACAGGTGGATAGGAATAAGGCATCACAAGCAGGCGAGGCTTGGAAGTCTAGGTAGATAGGCAGTAGCGCTAGAAATGTCTACCTGCAGGCAGCCCCTCAACTCAGGCTGAAGAGCAGACTTGGTAGAGTCAGAGCTGGGCTTGGAAGAACAAAGCTAAGGTCAAACAGGGCCCACCACGGTGCTCCACTTAACAAGCCGCACCTGTATGAAGGGCTCCGCGCTAGCTGTTGGCGAGTCTCACACACATTACGGAGACTGAGCGGACTGAAGTTTGAAACACGCCTCACACAGTTTGGAACATGCCTCTTATTACCAGATCATTCGTCAGTCATCAATTAAGATATTTACAATCCCACAATTGCATTATGAGCAGCACAATTTTTTATTTTCAAAATCCTTGTGTTTTTAAATGGAGATATTTAAAATAAACTACATTTTTGTAGTATGAACCCTATTTTAGAATTTATTTTTATCTAATTAATAGCCTTTATTTTTTAGAACAGTGTCAGATTTACAGAAAAATTGAGCAGATGGTTCAGAGTTCCCATATCCTCCCCCCACCCCCTACTTGCACACACAGTTCCTTCTTTTATTAACATTTTGTGTTAGTGTGGTATATTTGTTACAGTTGGTGAACCAGTTTTGATACATAATTAACTAAAGTCCATAGCCCTAGTGGTAAAGAACCCATCTACCAGTCCAAGAGATGTAGGAGACTCGGATTTGATCCCTGGGTGGGAATATCCCCTGGAGGAGGGCATGGCCACCTGCTACAGTATTCTTGCCTGGAGAATCCCATGGACAGAGGAGCCTGGCAGGCACAGTCCATGAGGTCACAAAGATTGGACACTACTGAAGTGACTTAGCTATCAGCTATAGTTTACATTAAGGTTCATGTTGTACAAATCTAAACGTTTACAAGTGCACAAAGTCATACATCCACAATGACAGTATCACACAGACTAGTTTTGCTGCACTAAAAATCCCCTGTGTTTTACCTATTCATCCCTCACCTTTGGACTCACCCATCCCCCTGGACTCACCCTCCCTCTGGACTCTTGGAAACTATTGATTTTTTACTGTCTCCACAGTTCTGCCTTTTCCAGAATGTCATAGGGTTGGAATCTTACAGTGTATAACCTTTTCATATTGGATTCTTTCACTTACCAATATGCATCTAAAGTTCCTTCATGTCTTTTCATGACTTGATGGCTCATTTCTTTTTTTTTTTAATCACTGGATAATATGCCATTGTTCAATATACCACAGTTTATTTATCCATCCATCTAATCAAGGATACCTTGGTTGCTTCTAAGTTTGGGCAATTATGAACAAAGATGCTACACATGCAGATTCATATATGAACATAAGTTCCCATTTATTTGGTTAAAATGTTTTAGTGTCCATACTGCCATTAAAGATCCTGTGTGCCACAACTCAGACACAGTGCAGTCAAATAAATTAATCAATGTTAAAAAAAAAAAGAGTCCATAGTGAGGAGTGAGGGTACTATAATGGCCAGGCCTTCACAGCCTCCAGTCATATGCCCCTGGTGGGTGAGTCTGGGTCTGTCCTGTCAGGGAAAAGCTCTGCGTCTGCACACGGTTAAGGTTTCAAGCTAAATATCCTCAGAGTCTGCCACTGAGAGGAGCAGTAAGAAGGCTCCAAGGAAGGCAGAAAACCCAAGCTAAACTCAAACTGTAGACCTGGGGAAGAAGACGGAGAGCCCAGTCATCAGAAGGGAGGGCCACAGAGCGATTGGGTGCTTGTTTTCAGAGCTGAGCTGGGCATCCTGAGATCCCTGTGACCTCAGGATCATCCCAGGGCTGAGTCTTGAGGTAGGGTCAGGGGAGCTTGACTATAGAAACAAGCCAACAGAGCACATCTGTGTGAGACCAGCAGCTGGATCACGGTGGGGAGAAGACTTGGGCAGCAGACCCTATGGAGCAATTGCATCCTACACCCTGCAAGAGCCACTCCTTCAGGACTCAGCTCCTGAAAAGCCATAAGCAGTTTGTAAGCTGACTGACACTTAAAGAGACCTAGAGGTATTTGTTGTTTAAAGGAAATAACACAGTGAATGCTTTTTGTAATGTGAATTATTCCCTAATTGTTACTACTCGTTGTTGGAAGGACAGATGCTGAAGCTGAAGCTCCAGTATTATGGTCATCTGATTCAAAGAGCTGACTCATTGGAAACGTCCCTGCTGCTGGGAAAGGTTGAGGGCAGGAGGAGAAGAGGGTATCAGAGAATGAGATGCTGGATCGCATCACCAATGCAATAGACACGAACTTGGGCGATCATCGGGAGATGGTGAGGAACAGGGAGGCCTCGTGTGCTGCAGTCCATGTGGTCACACAACCAAGCAACTGAACAACTATTGCTATTGTCGCTATTTTTGAAAATTTGATTTTAATCCATTGATGTTCTTAAATAGAGCATCTTTTTAATCTGGTTTCCTTATATCCTAGGAAAGGATATATCTATAGATATATAGATCTGACATTTCCAAAAACAGAAACAGATGCTACTAATACATCCTAGTTAGTAAGGTTTAAATTTGAATCTTTGCAATGTTTTCATGAAGCTAAAAAAATTTAGTCTAAACCAGAATTTCCCAAAACTGACTATCAGTCAGTTCAGTTGCTCAGTTGTGTCTGACTCTTTGTGACCCTATGAATCGCAGCACGCCAGGCCTCCCTGTCCGTCACCAACTCCTGGAGTTTACTCAGACTCATGTCCATTGAGTCGGTGATGCCATCCAGCCATCTCATCCTCTTGTCGTCCCCTTCTCCTCCTGCCCCCAATTCCATAGAATTAAACTGGGAGTGTTAAAAACAGATTCCTGGGTCCCACCTCTTGAGCTTCTGAGTCAAAATGAAACACGGGAAGGCTTGGGGGCTCCTGATGACAGCTTGTGGCTTAGAAACTTTTGTGCAGCCATGGAAATTGAGCACACGGACATTAACACAGAAACGATCCTATTGTTCCTGTCCCTGGCTGCCCCTCACCGAGTGCAGGAGGGAAGTATTTCCAGCTTATGCTGAACACAGTGATCCTGCGGGTGGCCAGGGGCGGGGAGGGATGGGGTGGGCTACTGGCCTAACAAGGAGATCTCAGAACCAAGGGAGGGGCCCCTGCTGTGCAGTCCAGGGTACAGGCAGACCTTGGTGGCTGCAGGTTCCTCAGCTCCTGGAGAAGATCTCTAAACACAAGGCCAGGGGTGTGACTGTGCTCTAGAGGCTGTGAACTTTATCTAGAATTCAAAGAAATGGGTTTTGTATTCACTCCTATGTTCCCTAAAAATCATTAGGGGAAAACTGAATTTGCTCCTGTGGCAAGCAGAACAATGACTCCACCCCCAGTGATGTCCACGTCCTACTCCCTGCAACTGTGGCTGTGTCAGATCACAAGGCAGAAGTAGATGGTTGTTAATCAGCTGACCTTGAGATGGGGAGATTATCCTGATTATCTGGGTGGGCCCAATGTCCTCACAAGGGCTCTTAAAAAATGGAAGACAGAGGTAGAAGGGAGCCAGAGAGATAACTGTGTGAGGAGGACTCCATGTTGCTGGAGAAATGGGGCCACAAGCTGTGAAATGTGGGTAACCTCTGGAAGCCTAAAGAATCTGCTTATAACACAGGACACCTGGGTTTGATCCCTAGGTCAGGAAGTTCCTTTGGAGAAGGAAATGGCAATCCGCTCCAGTATTCTTGCCTGGAGAATTCCATGGACAGAGAAGCCTGGAGGGCTACAGCCCATGGGGTCACAAAGAGTCAGACACGACTGAGCAAGTAACACCTTCACACTTTTCTGGAAGCCAGAGGAGGTAAGAAAGTGAACCAAAAAGGACCACAGCTGACCGGTTGATGTCAGCTGAGAACCCATGTCAGACCCTAACCTCCAGAACAGTAAGTTTCTAGCCCCTAAATCTAGACTTTAAACAACATAGATTTTATTTTCACAGCAAGAATAGGAAACTAATACAACACCTATGACCAAGTTCTTAATGTTTTTTCTTTAGAATTCAAGAAAAGAAAAACTAGAACTTAACATCTGACAGTCTGTCACGTCTTATCACAAGGCCCTGAAAGCCATCTTGAACATTTAACTTTTCTTCTGTTTGAAGAGACAGAGAAGATTCTATATCTAAGATAAGCAGGCTCATTTATTGGGCCAAGTTTTTAACACAGTATGATAAAATTGTTGGAAGATCCAGGATCCATATTTTAAAAATCTCCCTTGGTGTCTCTAAATTGACAGCCAGGTTTGCAAACCACCAGGCTAAAATTTTAAATTCTAAACCACATAATTAGGAGTTCCTGCATGCCTGGAGAATGAGCACACTGGATTATTATTAACTGAGAAGGCATAACAATGTGGTGTCCACAGAGACTAGGCCTGGTGATGTAACATTTCATCAATGACCTGAATAATGAAATGGTGAGCATGCTCATTAAATGTGAATGTGGTAC
The DNA here is from genome assembly GCF_019320065.1 of Cervus canadensis. Lineage (NCBI taxonomy): Eukaryota > Metazoa > Chordata > Mammalia > Artiodactyla > Cervidae > Cervus > Cervus canadensis. The sequence goes on from NC_057394.1 coordinate 66,284,639, forward strand.
CAAAATGGAAAGCAGGCGGAAGGAGGAAGGCATTTTAGTTAATTAATGAGGGTTGTTTGGATGGAGAGCATATTGATTCAAAGGACAGGTGAGGAAGTGCAGGAGGAGTCGCTAGGAACAGAATGACGGTCAGGGAAGGCCAGCACAGAAGGATACATGTGCTGTAAACGGGAAGGAGATGGCCCAGTAACGGGCAGGGTGGGGGCAGACTGGAACAGGAGAGAAGGATCCCGTAGCAAGGCTGATCACAGAGTTGGCGGTGCTGGGGGTGGGTGCTGGAAGGCCACTTGGCTTGGGTCTCGCACTCACATAGCCTCTGAAATTTAGAATTCTGACATCATGCTGGTATCTGATAAAGGTGTTCATTTGTTAATGTAAAGCCCAGTTTTATAATCCCAATATTTTGCAACTTTTCCTTTCTTAATGTATTGGGAGCCTCAGAAAACGAAAGTAGCCTAGACATCTCAGCTTCAAGAGTCCTGCCTGGAGATCACAGAGGATCACAAGACTCACTACTGCAAGCACAGGTGTGAGGTCAGGGAGTATTTTGAGGATTCACAAGGAGCAGTGAGGGGTCTCTAGCCAGCAAGGCTGGGGGGATTTGAATCCCAAGAGGATGGGAGATTTACTTTGGTTTTTCCTGAAGAAATTATCAATAGGTCCTGTTTTTATTTTTCTGTTCCCGCCCACTCCAAGAGTTATATATTTGTATAATCTATTATTTATTTGCTTGTTTATTTTTTTGGATGCACCAGGTGGCATCTGAGATCTTAATTCTCCAACCAGGAACTGAACCTGTGCCCCTGCAGTGGAAGCATGGAGACTTAACCACTGGACCACCAGGGAAGTCCCCATGTGTATAATCTAAAAATTACACACATGTAGAATGCAGTTCTACAAGGTGTGTTGTGAAAAACACAACTCCTCTAGAAATCCCTCCTCACCATTTCCCACACTCTCACCTCTTCTAGATGATTCTTTAGGTCTTCAGGTCTCTAAGTGAACATGCTTGAAATACTTTTCCTTGCTCTTTCAACGGTGGCTATTGTCTGAGTTGTCCCCCCCATAGAAATAAGGATTTGGTGTCTTTCCTCTTGTGCCCCACCACGTATGTGCATGCTTCCCCATCACCCACTCTTCCAACATAGCAACCCTGTAATCTCTGTTAGGTAAATATTCAGTGTGTTACTATTAACAGACGAACTATGGTAAATTATGATACATCTTCCCTTCTCGTATGTTTTTTTTTTTTTTTGGTCCCTGGAACTAGTAACTGTCTTGTTTCTTCTTTTTTTATTTTCTGCACTTTTATTTATTTTAAATTTTTGAATTTTTTTGGTGGGGGTGTGTGTGGGGGCCACCGAACTATGTGGCTTGCAGGATCTTAGTTCCCTGAGCAGCGATTGAACCCAGGAGCTCGGCAGAGAAAGCACTGACTCCTAACCACAGGAGTGCCAGGGAATTCCCTTTCTACATATTTATATTTGCTGTTTGTTTTTATCTGCTCTCAAGGTCATTGAGAATATTCAGATATTCTAATAATTTCAGCAGTGTCTCCCAAAGCCTCCGAAAATGCTGCTGCCTGGACCTGAGACAGGGTTCTCATCTTTAGCCCTCTTTTTCCCCTCATCTCAGGGACGCCTCCCTCCTGGGTAAACTCTGGGTCCTCTTTCTTTATTTGTTTCATCTTCTGACTTGTGTTCTGGACACTTCCTGAGGCAGGGGCACAAGATATGAATTTGCGAGAACTGGTATGTCTGAAACGTGTTTAATCTGTCTTGACACGTTGGGGTTGGGTACATATAGAATTCTAAATTGGAAATCATTTTCTTTGAGGACTTGGAAGGCTGTGGCCATCTGTCCTTCAGGGTTGCTGCTGAGGAGTCTGAATCTGTTCTGATTCACCATCCTTTATTTCCTCTTCCTTGAAAGCTTGTAGCATCTTTCCTTTGTCTTATTGTTTTCAGATCTCACCTTGGTGTGCTTTGGCCTGTTTTCAATTCTATGTGGGCATTTGGTGGCCGTTTCATTCTAGAAATGAGCTCCTCTGTTCCAGGAAATGGTTTTGAATCACATTTTTAATGACTTCCTCTATGCTGGTTTCTCTGTTCTCACTTTTTGGAAATCTATTTTCATGTATTAGATCTCCTGTTCTGGAGACTTATTTTTCTTATCTTTCATTGGTCCATTTCTTTTTCTTTTGCTCTAACTTCAGGAAAATTTACCCTCCTTTATTTTCTAACTCCTTTATTGAATTGTTATGCATATGTGTTCACTCATGTCCGATTCTTTGCAACACTATAGACTGTAGCCCACCAGGCTCTACTGTCCATGGGATTCCCAGACAAGAATACTGGAGTGGATTGCCATTCATCCTCCAGGGCATCTTTCCGACCCTGGGATCAAGCCCAGGTCTCCTGTGTCTCCTACATTGCAGGGGGATTCTTTACTGTTTGAGCTATTAGGGAAGCCCCCAATTTTTATTCATATTTTCCTATTTCTAATTTCCAAGAGGTCTTATCTGCTCCCTGAACGCTCCTTTTTCTGACGTCATATTCTTATTGGATGGTTACACATCTTAGTTCTGAGGTTATTAATCAGAGGATATTTGATGATTTCTTCAACCTGCACTGTCTCTCTTTTCTCCAGGTTGCCTTTTTCTATTCATTTTGGTCTTTGTAACTCATGTGAGAGGCATCCACAGTGTCTGGGAAATGTGGATTATCTGTTCTTATTTAAAATGGGGGGTGGCGAGGGTGGGGGTGGGGGTAGTGGCTGAAGAGCTGAGTGGAAAGTCTGACCCTGTAAGGGCTTTGTGAGCAGAAGCTCCACTGTGCGTTCCAGCAGGGCTGTTTGGTTGGAAGATGCCCACATCAGTTCAGTTCAGTCGCTCAGTCGTGTCCGACTTTGTGACTCCGTGGACTGTAGCACGCCAGGCCTCCCTGTCCTTCACCATCTCCCAGAGCTTGCCTAAACTCATGTTCATTGAATCGGTGATGTCATCCAACCATCTCATCCTCTGTCATCCCCTTCTCCTCCTGCCCTCAATCTTTCCCAGCAGCAGGGTCTTTTCAAATGAGTCAGTTCTTCGCATCATGTGGACAAAGTATTGGAGCTTCAGCTTCAGCATCAGTCCTTCCAGTGAGTAGTCAGGGTTGATTTCTTTTAGGATTGCCTGGTTTGATCTCCTTGCTGTCTAAGGGGCACTCAAGAGTCTTCTCCAGCATCACAGTTTGAAAGCATCAGTTCTTCGGTGCTCAGCCTTCTTTATGGTTCAACTGTCACATCCATACATGAAAGAGGTGAAAGTGAAAGTGTTAGTCACTCAGTCCTCTAACAACTGACTCTTTGTGACCCGATGGACTGTAGCCTGCCAGGCTACTCTGTCCATGGAGTTCTCCAGGCAAGAATACTGGAGTGGGTTGCCATTCCCTTCTCCAGGGGATTGTCCCAACATAAGGATCAAACCCAGGTCTCCTGCATTGCAGGCAGATTCTTTACCATCTGAGTCACCAGGGAAGCCCAAATCCATACATGACTACTTGAAAAACCACAGCTTTGACTATACGGACCTTTGTCGGCAAAGTAACTCTCTGCTTTTTAATGTGCTGTCTAATTTCTTCCTAAATGAACTTTGAACTGGTGCTCTGATTTTATCATGCCGCCACTTCTTTTCCAAAGGTGCCTGGTGCAGCCTGTTCATGAGCCTTTGGGGGATTCTGGATGGCTTCTTGAATTGTTCCACTGCTGGCTTAGGATTCTATTTTCCCTTCTGCTCTGTCATTAGCCATGTTTCTTACTTTCGAGCTTTTGAAATTTTGTTGCTATGGGAAGTTAAACATTTTTTTGTTGCTATTATTTCTTCCCTTACAAAATTCATTTGCATCATTTGCATGAGATTTCTAAAAAGAGAAAATGAAGATGTGTGCTTGTTCCATTTTCCATCTTCACCAGGAAGATTTACTTCTTACTCTTTCCATTTTCCGATAGTTTTATTTTTTAACCAATATTTGTTTACAAATTATCATTCATTGTTTTGCTTTTCAAGTTAAGACAATCTAGTGGCTTTTTTCAAAGAGTATAGCACAGGACTTCCCTGGTGGTCCACTGGTTAAGAATCTGCCTGCTAAGGCAGGGGACACAGGTTTGATCCCTGGTCCAGGAAGATTTCATGTGCCACGGAGCAACTTAACCCATGCGCCACAACTACTGAGCCTGCACTCTAGAGCCCAAGAGCTGCAATTACTGAGCCCACGTGCCCTAGAGCCTATGCTCCCCAACAAGAGAAGCCACCACAATGAGAAGCCTGCGCTCCTGCCACTGAGGAATCACTGGCTTACCACAATTAGAGAAAGCCCATGCCCAGCAATGAAGACTCAGGGCAGCCATAAATAAATAAATAAACATGTCAAAACGATTAATAAACTAAACATTAAAAAAGAAAGAGTATAGTTCATAGCAACTATGAAATAATGATTGGCTTTTTTAGGGCTTTGAGAGCTTCGCAAATGCTGACCTGTATAGTAGGGGCTTGTATGTGCATGTATACCTACCATCGTCGAGACAGCTGCAGCCTCCCTGGGGAAGATCATATACCCACAGCTGATGATACAAGACCAGTAAATAGCAATACACTTCTAAGAAGGAAACTAAGTGGGTCAAAATGACTCATCAGCAGTCATGTGAGAGACATTTCCTTGTCTTAGCCTGGAGTTGTTGGATATTTGAGTTATTCCACACATAATGAATTCTCTGAAGCAGTTGTCTCCAAGTTTTTTCATTGACACTCTTATAAGAAACACATTTTTAACATGCCTTCGAATATGCAAATTGATTTATTTACAAATTATACATGTCTTCCTATAGCATTATCATATACAATATTAATATATATAAGTAGAATCTTTTTTAAGGAGGTGATAGAAAATAAAATTAGAAGTTCTATTATTTTTCTTCAGTATCTCAGTGAATCATCTTGCACACCATGGAATTTTCAACCAGGATGAGTTGAGGATCAGAACACCTGGGAAGGTTTTTTTCAAAAGCCTCCTTTCCAGGGCCTACCTGGGCACTCTGAATGAGGACTTCTGAGGATGGGACCCTGGCAAGGATACTTTGAAAATATGATTGTGCATGATGATTCCCATGCACACTTCTGGTTAAGAAATACAACTCTACAGACTTAAAAATCAGCGGCCTTAAGAAACTGTGACTAGTGGTCAAACATCTTCCCTGAGTTGCAAACTGGGAAATGTATAGCTTGATTAAATATCTGAATTATCACAGACCTCAAAAAACTTTGTCTCCTTCCCTCAGCTCTGTCTTTTTCTTCCTCTGTATCTGCCCTCTTCCTTCACTTTTTAGTATAATCTTGATACTTCTATTATAGACAATAGACATTCACTTTTGAAAATATAGATGAGAAGAAAATCAAAACTCATCTAGAATCTTACCATTCCAAGATAACCCTTAAATTTTTCATTTATAGCCTTACAGATATTTATGCCAACATACATTTAAAAGTATATTTAAAACATATGCTATACATGCTATTTTTAACCTATTTTCTCACTTGGTAATTCTATTTTTTTCTGACAAATTTGCAAGTGATGGGATAGCTGGTGCGCGTGCTCAGAGCAGGTAGTGACAGTGAAGCCCCCTAGATCGGGCTGAACTGAAAGTTCCTCAGACTAATATTCTCTCCCCTCCCCCTTCAGATCCTCCCTTACTTGGTTTCTCTTGCTTTCTGCATGCTCTTTCTCTTTTCTTTTACCTTCTACCCTCCTCTCTGTTCCCCCTTATTTCACATAAGCTTATACACAAGCTTAGTGGTGCTTATTAAGTAGCTCTTGCTGGGAAAGGAAGAGGTTCTATGTGTGGTGGGGGGTGGGCAGGGGGCCCTCCCTTCCTTCAGCTATCATCAGCTTCTCTGGCTCTGCCTCTGTAGAATGAGGAGTCCCACCCACTGTGAATAGCACCCGAAGCCTTCAGGACAGGGTTAATATTCATATTTGATGATATGAAACTTCCTGATAACTTGACCAGAGATGTATAACCAGGGAACTGAAGAGACAGCTGTGCCTTCCTCTGCAAAGAGCTTTTCTGAGCAAGCCCAGGCAAGAGCCTGCTGTTCTTGATGATTATCTGTTATTTCCACTTGGGAGCCCAAATTAAAGCTGCTTATTTGCCTTCTAAGCAAGGTGTGGCCAGAGGCAGCTGGAGGCGCCCAGGTTGTCAGAGAAGGGCCGTTTCAGGGAAATTGCAGTTTCTGGAATTGTAACCGAGAGACGGACTGCAGCTGACACAAGGCAAGGTCTGAGAAGCAGCAGGCTCGACAGTCCAGAACCAACCAGCTGCAGTGCTTCCACTAGGAAGGCAATCAGTTTTCCCACTGCTGCTACTCATAAAAAAGCAGTTACAGAAAACCAGTTCCTCCTGTTTGAAGAGTGCTGGTTACCCTCGCCCGGTTCCTCAACCCACTGCCTTAGAAATTTCCATCTGTAGTTACCAGTGCATGGAGCGTGAGGGAAGCTTCTGAAATTTGAAAACTTCATTGGGATGATCTGAAAGCAAGTAAGCCCCTTCCACTGCAGTAGAGCCAAATTGTGTTTTCTAGAGGCTGTGGAAAAGGATCGTTTTCATTAAATGCAAATCATTGCCCCCAAATCGACAATGAAGTTGGCAGTGGCTTCCTTGACTCTAAGAGCCTACATTAGCCAGCTCTCTAAGGACATTCTGCTGTGGAAGGTCCCAGGAAATGAGTAGAAAGGAACTTGCTCTCCAACTTCACCCTCAATACCACCCCCTCCCAAGCTTCATTAGTTATCAGTTGGAATGGGAGGAAGAGGGGAGTGTATCACACTTGTCCCTATGCTAGGAGATGCTTCAGGAGGACAGCAATTAAGTGCTTTAATAGAGTGTTGGTCACAGTGGGTGGGACTCCTCATTCTACAGAGGCAGAGCCAGAGAAGCTGATGATAGCTGAAGAAAGGAAGGGCCCCCCGTTCCCCGCCCCCCACCACACATAGAACCTCTTTCTTTCCCAGCAAGAGCTACTTAATAAGCACCACTAAGCTTGTGTATAAGCTTATGTGAAACAAGGGGGAAATATTTTTACATAAATATGTCCAGAAAAGAATTCTTACAGAAAGAATAACCTCTCACTTGTGGCAAATTTGAAAATTTAAAAAAAAAACATTTTTTTTTTCTTTGAGAAAGACTGGAAAATTTTTTCTTCTCCCCAGGGAAACAAATCTTTACTTGTAGTGGCACCTGAAATTCCACCATTGGTGACTAATTTCAATGTGTACTATAGGCAACCTGGAATTTAAGGGGCCTGTATCAAAATGCATATTCTTTATATGAGGGCAGCCAGTAATTCTTGCTGAAATCGGAATCTTTGAGATGCCTTTTTAATGCAGACAGCTGGCGCCATCGTCCCAGCCCCTACTATGACCATGACCTTTAGCCAATAGGTGGGTCTCCAGTTTTCTGGTGTCTTAGTCATCTCAGGCTAAAACAAAATACCAGAGGCTGGGTGACTTAAACAACAGGCATTTAGTTCTCATAGTTCTGGAGGGTGGAAGTCCAGGATCCAAGAGCCAACAGTTTACGGTGAGAATGCTTCTTGGTTTGTAGATGACCACCTTCTGCCTGTTCCTTGTACAGCTCTGTTCGTTTGCTTGTGCACGTGGAGAGAGCAAGAACTCTCTATCTTCCTCTTCTTATAAAGACACTTATCCCATCATGACCTCCTATGAACCTAATGATAACCCAAAAGCCACGCCTCCAGATAATATCACATTGGGAATTTGATCTACAGTATATGAATTTGCAGGGGCAGGAGAGAACATACAAACATTTAGCTCATAATAGCTGGCTTCTGATAGGACCTTGGGGTAATTAACTTTAGTTCAGAATAGGTAGTTGACCTGCTTTTGCAGGTTAGAAAATGCTTTCCACTGTAGATGATGATTGGGTTGCTTCAATCAGAACTGACCCTCTGTAATTAAGGAAGAAGGCAATGAAAACTGGAAATAGTTGTTTGTAAAATGTTGACACTTCAAAGGGAAGTACAGACAATAATCAACACTGTCACTCTTCCGGCACTGAGTCCATGGTCCCTCTCGTCTCTTTCTTTTCCCCCTACTTTCTCTACCAGCATATTTCTTGTCTTCTCCTCCTGAAAGGGCAAACATATTAGGAATGCAATGTGTGTTTGTGTTACACATACACTCGTCTTGTACTTTCTTTACGTCACATGGGTTTAATATTTCACTTGGAGATGTAGTTATTTCACTGTGTTGGCCTCTCTTACTTGACGGGGCAGTGGTTGCAACAACAACAAAAAAGGTCCTTACCTTTGTCTCATGACCTTCAGAGTAAAGGAATCATGTATCAGGTGGTGACGTTTCAGGAGCCCCTAAAGAGTGTGAGAGGGCAGTAAGGAGTAAGTTGAGGCTGAAAGAAGTAAGACAAGGTGCCCCTACCTGCCAGCTTTGCGAAGAACAAGCTTCGTTATGCTAAAGTCAATTCCGGGCAGCAGTCTACAAGGAGGAAGCAGACAGTCCAAGGTCCCTCAGGTTGCTCACTACTTATACCCTACCTCAGATTTCCCTCGGGTGGAGATGTACTTGGAGCCCAGAGTCACTGCACAGGGGTGGGAGAACACAACTGTGCCTCTCCTGCCTGTTGGCCTCCTTTTCCCCACCTCCATGCAGGGGGGTGAAATTAAATTGAAATTGACACCAAGGACCCCACAAAGGGTAAAGAAACTAGGCCAGGCCCATGCAGGCAGAGCCCGGGGCTAGAAGAAGCGGAAGGTCATTTCAGGTTCTTTAGGCATTTAGGAGAACTTTAGAGGATTAAGTTACTTTTATTTTCCTGGTCCTCTTCTCCCCTGTGCGCTGTGAAGGCTGCCTGTCACACCTCCTAGCTCCAGGCAGCAGCTCTGCACCGCATCCTGAGCGCACGATGTGCACTGAAGAGTGCAATGAAGAAAAGCAAGCTGCCTGGGCCCCTCGCCTTCCCAGGCCGACCACGAGGCTCTTTGCTGGTTCCGCTGGTTTTACACCGCTCCCAGGCAGCGGCATGTGACAGAGCCACAGCCTCCGGTCACTCTGTCAGCTGTCTGCAGTTCCTCCTTTCTTTTTCTTTTCCTGACCTGATAAACAATGACCGTTAAAGCATCCCACTATCTACAGATCTTGAGCCACAGTTAGTTTTGGTTAAGAGAAAAATTCTACATTCACCAAAACAGCGGTCAGAATGCCTTACTGTGTGAGCAGGAACTTTACTTTCTCTGATACAGATTACCAAATCTATTAGTCACCATTCCTGTTTTCTGCATGTTTATAGTTGATAGCAAAATCGATGCTACCCAAGAAATCGACAAGGGACTTCTTGGTAATGGGAGGAAGTAACCCAGCAGTTGCAAGCAGAGACTCAGGAAGCAGCTTTGTTCTGTGTTCAATTCCTCCTCTCATTTCTAAGACTTCCCTCCTCTCTGAAAAAGGAACAACAGGAAGAGCAAAATCAACAAATTGTGAACTCGGTTTCCCACCTGTCCTAAGAATGCTGGCCTCCCCTGTCCCACCCTTGCCGCAGTCAGAATTCTGAATAGTAAATTAGAGCAAACGTAGAAATCTACTATTACAAGCAGGTGAATGTGTGCCTCTACCGTCACTTCCCAAAGACAGGAAGAGTTCTCGTTCGTCTAAATGGCAGGTGCCAATCCTTCCAGCTTTCTCTTCTATAAGCTAATGTCTAAAGACGGCATTTCAAAACAGTGGAGGGAAAGACGGATTATCCAGTACATATTATTGAGGCAACACATAGCCACATGGGGAAAAAATAGAATAAAACCCATGTGAAGCAAAGATTTAAATATAAATATGAAAACATAAAAGTACTAGGAAAAATGGTTTAAATTTTTTAATGGTTTTTTAAATAGTTTTGGGAGTGAGGCAGTATTACATAAAACCAAGAAGCCATAAAACGTTCAACTATATAAAACTGGTAGATGGAAGTATAAAAAATAAAATTTTAAAAATTCATGAGAAAAACGACCAGAGATGAAGACAAAGGACAAATGACAAACTGGGGGAAAGTGTCTGCAATTCTGGTCACAAGAGGATAATTTCCCCCAGGTAAAAAGAACTCTTAACTTTTTTTTTTAATTGAGGTAGTGTTGATTTACAATATTATATGTTTCAGGTGTCCAACATGGTGATTCACAACTTTTAAAAGTAATACTCCATTTATAGTTTTATAAAATATTGGCTATATTCCCTGCACTGTGCAATATATCCTTGTAACATTGATTTTACACATAGTAATTTGTACCTCTTAACCTACACCCCATCTTGCCTCTCCCCCTTCCCTCATTCCACTGGTAACACTTGTTTGTTCTCTTTATCTGCGCATGCGTGTGTGCTAAGTTGCTTCAGTTGTGTCCAACTCTTTGCAGCCCTATGGACTGCAGCCCGCCAAGCTCCTCTGTCCATGGGAGTCTCCAGGCAAGAATACTGGAGTGGGTTGCCACGCCCTCCCTCCAAGGGAACTTCCCCACCCAGGGATCAAACCTGCATCTCCCATGTCTCCTGCATTGGCAGGCAAGTTCTTTACCACTAGCGCCACCTGGGAAGCCCCTTTATCTGTAAGTCTGTTTCAAAAAGAACACCTAAAATTAATAAGCAGTCTAACAAAACCCAGTAGAAAAAAGAAGAAAAAGGATACAAGCAGAGAGCTCACAAAAAAGGATACAGAAATAACTCACAACTACATAAAAAGATGCTCAACCTCAATCATAATAAAAAGAAAGGAAATTTAAACCACCCTGATAGATTCCTCCCCCACCATCAGATTGACAAAAACAAAAGTTTGGTGACATATTTTGAAGGCCAAGCTGTGAGGACACAAGCATCTTACCCCTTGCTAGTGAGTGTAAATTAGTACTGTCTCAACAGGCCTTCCCTGGCAGCTCAGATGGTGAAGAATCTGCCTGTAATGCAGGAGACTGGGGTTCGATCCCTGGGTTGGGAAGATCCCCTGAAGGAGGAAATGGAAACCCAGTCCAGTATTCTCCCCTGGGGAATTCCAGTGACAGTGAAGCCTGGCGGGCTACAGTCCATGGGGTCACAAAGAGTTGTACTTGACTGAGCAACTAACCCTTTCTTTCAGTTTCAACAGAAGTCAATTTAACAATGGCTTCCAGCTTCCAAATAGGCATAACCTTTGACCAACAATTCTACTTGTAGGAATTGGTCCTACAGATATATACACAAAGGGAAGTATATTCAAAGTAATTCACAACAATGTTTTATGTGTATATAGATTACATGGAACTGTAAAAGAGAATAAGGAAGTTCTGTATGCACTGGGATGGAACCATCTTCAACATATTTTGCTACATGAAGGAAAACAAAGAGTGTATGCGTGTGTTTAAATAGTCTAAGAACTTTTTATTTATTTAAGAATTTTCAGAAAGTGAAAACCAAAAAACTCATAACATTGGTGTCCTCTAGGGAAGGAAATTGGATGGCTGGGGGACAGAAGGGGAAGGGAGACTATTTACTGGAAGTATTTTTAAACCTTGTGAATTTTAAACCATGTAAATATATCACTGTCCTCAAAATAAAATATTATAATAAAGAATAAGTATAGGAATTCCCTGGCAGTCCAGTGGTTAGGACTCTGTGCTACCACTGTAGGGGGCTCAGGTTCGATCCCTGGTGGGGGAACTAGGATCCCACAAGCTGCATGGGACGGCTAAAAGAATAATTTTTAAAAAAAGAAACGACAACTACAAGCTTGAGTGAACTTCAAAAATGATAAGGAGGATGGTGAACTTTATGCTTTGAGAATTCCATCTTAATTGAAAAAAAAAAAAAAAATGAGCAGGATCCCGACAAAGAAATAGAGACCTAGCCTGGTCTTCTTCTGGCAGGCCTCTGTCTTGGGGCATGGTACTATCCCATGTGCTGTAAATGTTTAACAAATGCCTCGCTAGGAGGAAAAAAAAAAACAAAAAACTGATTTGTAGCCTTTGTCGATTTCTGGGTTATAAATATTCCCAGCACTGAATAAAGAATTGGGACAAGACACACACAGTGTGCTCTAGTGAGCCAGCACAATCCAGCTTCATTAGACAACCAGCATCTCTCCAGTTATTGAAACCAGCACCTCAAGAAACATCTTTGATTCCCAAATGCTTTCTGTGCCCACTCCTTACTGCCCACTGTGCCCTCAATAGCCACTCCACTCCTCCCCAGTTGAGTAGAACGCTCACGGTTTGGGAGTGGATCCGATCCCCGGCAGGTGTGTCCTGGTCGTTTAACCCAACACACCGTGGTTCCCCATTGCTGTGCAGAAAAAGATTTATCCCTTGGGATGGCCAGATGGGCCCTGAGCATTCTGGAGCTCCAGCTGAGGCCAATGAGATGTAAAGGAGATTTGCTGGAAGCATCTCTAGTTTCCCACTTTTCAAAGACAATGGCAGGAAGAGACTGTTTCTCTCTTCCTCATATAGATGAGGCTAGAGCAGCTGTGTTATCTGGTCAAGCTGCCTGTTTGCAGGGGAGGGCCGAAGCCAGAGCCTAAGCACCCCACCCTACTTCTGATGTTCCTGGGCCAAAAACCAGTATACTCACTATTTATGCCCTTCTCAGCTTCTTCCGTTGAATGAATCTTAAGCAACACGTTTTTAACCCTCTTGTGCTGGTTTATTTTCTGTCTCAATGTGACTAGGCTACAGCACCCAGTTATTCAATCAAATACCAATTTGGGAGTTGCTGTGATGGTATTCTGTAGATATGATTAACATCTACTTCATTTGGCTGAAAATGAAGATTATCTTCACAATCTGCTGCATGGGCTTTGTCCAGTCAGCTGAACGGTCTTAAGAGCAAAACTGAAGTTTCCCTAAGGAAGAAGAAATTTGCCTGTAAAGAGCAGCATCGGCTCTTGCCCAAGATTTTCCATCCAGCCCTTCCTGATGGCCTGCACTACCAATCTCAGACCTGCTGAGCCAGCCCCACAATCGCATAAGCCAACTCCTTGTGATAAACACCTCCCGCTCCCATATATATGTGTGTGTGTGTTCCTGTTTCTTTTCTCCTACAGAACTTTGAATGACACACCTGTTTTTCCTTTACAGGACTTATCTCAATTCAGGGTTATGTACTTTGCATTTATTTGTCTGTTTGTTACTTTTCCTAGTTAGACTACAGCCTTTATGCATACATGTGACTAATTGGTAGAATAGCTGGTCAAAAGTTATGTACATTTGGAAGATGAAAAATATTGTTAAATTAGCTTCCCTGGAAGGATTTATACTCGATTGTAGGCTTTATGTTTTTGTATTCATATGTGTTCTCAGCATATAGTACCTGTTCAATAAATATGGACAGATGGAATTCTTGGAGGAGAAACATGGATTAAGGCAGAAAGTCCTGAAGGTATGCTAGGCTGTGGAGTTCTAATCATAACATATCCATTTGGCTGTCCAAATTTAATGCCATTCATTAATGATTTTTGTTGTTGTTGTTCAGATTACACACCAAACAAAATTTCTCTAGTAGTTTGAGCTCCTCTGTGGCCTGTCTATAAGGAATCATCTCTGGTCAGGCTCACCTGGCCAGTCATCTCTCCCCAAGCTGACTTTCCACTCAAACATCTGTATTCTTAATCATTCTGGGGGTCAGTCTGATCAGAATAGTCTGATCCAGATGAACGAGGAAAGAGAAATCATATCTTTGACTAACCTACAACTCCAATTAAGGGGAGAAAAGAAAAATAGAGCATGAGGAGAAATTGTCCAAGAGCTGGGAAATCGCTAAAGCACCCACATCTGTAGGGGGATGGCACCTTTGTGAACCTCGCCTTCTCAGCTACGCTGATCTCATACCAGCCTCTGTTTAGAAAGCCAGGGCAAGCACTTGTCGCGCTTGTTCCTGAAAAGACTTAAGGCAGGTGGACCTTGATGGTGATCCTCCTTGATTAACGACAAACCTAAAGTGGTAAAACGAGGAGGTATGTCCAGAATCACATAATTTTTGCAGAAACATTCAGAGAACAAGCGTTAGCTTCCTCGGAGTACAAAGCTTTTGCCAAAGAACGAAACTGAAGATGCAACAGGAAGAGTATCTGATCTGGACAGAATGTTGAGTCCAGAAGACATGAGGACGGTCTTAGATTAGGACTAGAGTTCTATGATCTATAATTCAAATTTTATGCTTTTGTAATTGCCTTATTTCAGTCTCTTGAGTTCTTTCAGATTTTTTATTTATAATATACAGTATGCAAAATGTAAACAAGAAAAAAATTAGATGTTATCTTTCATTTATTTTTAATTTATATATAAGTGACATATATTGTTATGTTAGTTTCAGGTATACAACATTGTAATTCAATATTTGTATCTAAAAAGGGAAAACTTTGAGGACTTTCCTAGCAGTTCAGTGGTTAAGACAATGTGCTTCCACTGCAGGGGGCATGGGTTTCACCCCTGGTCAGAGAACTAAGATTCTGCGTGCCTCATGCCATGGCCAAAAAAAACTGGGGGGAAACCTTTTGAATCTAGCCATAACATGGTAGTTTTCATTAAACCAAGTGAAAGTTGTTAAAAGCTGGACAAAATATTTAACACACCATTTGAAGGAATTTGGGGAGTGACCAACACAAGATGATCCCTAAGAGAAGGTGGGCACATCAACATGACCTCCATATTCACCTTGGCTCAATTCACAGGGCAAGGAACAGAGTACAAGGCAGCTACTTTATTAGTCTGTTGCACAAAGAAGCCAGATTGGAGTATGAAGTTGCCAAAGTGGCTGGGATTTAGGTGGTAAAATCCCAGAGAGAAGGAAATTTCAGAGAAGTGAACCCAAAGACTAGATGCAATCTCTCCTTGAGCTGTCTGACAGCTCCTAAGCTGAGCAAACGCAGCAGAGACTGCAAGAAACCTAATAGAAAGTAGCAGCTGGGAGGCTGATGAACTGTGCAGAGTTTTTGCAGCAGTGTGGTGTTAATGAGGTGGGGGTACAAGGTGCACCAGAGTGAAATAGCAACACGCAAACTTCTGATTGAGACCTCAGAAAGACCTCATCCTGGTACTGAATCCAAAACCAAAAGAGACCAAAGCTAATAAATTAACCCTTGACATAATAAGGTGATTTATCTGTACTAACTGCCTCCCTTTCAGAAGGAACATAAAATAATACAGAGCCTCTAAAAGTGAATAACCAGTATGCTAAAATAAGAGGAAAAATGGAATAATAAAAAGTATTTGATTCCTCCCCTCAAAAAAAGAGAAGAAAGGAGAAGTAAAGTAATAAAAAACAGAAATAGAAACAAGAAAGTACATATAGGCATTTCAATGATTACGTTAAATGTTAATAGATTATTACTCCAATTAAAAGAAAAAATTGCTTTTGGATAAAAAAATCAAAATCTCTGTGCTATTAGTGAGACAATTGTAAAGACAGAACATTAAAAAAAAAGAAAATAATGTCATGTAAACACTAACCAAAAGAAAATTAGTGTAGCTATATTAATATCAGACAATACAGGTTTTAGGGGAAGAAATATTTCTAGATATTAAAAGAGACATTTCATAATGATAAAAGTGTCAATTAATGATCAAATAAAATAATCCCAAGTTTGTAATGTACTAAAGAATATATAAGTAATTTATAAAAAAATACCAAAATTTCATTATATATTAAGCAAAGTTGATAGAACTAAAAGAAGAAATGGATAAATCCACAATCATTATTGGAGATTTTACCACTTCTTTCATTAGCTGATAGAACAAGTAATCAAAAAAGACGTAAAAAAAGGGAAAAGACTTGAATAACACAAGTAATCAAATTAACCCAATTAACATTGAATTAACAATGAAAAATGACCTTATACCATTGTTTTCAAAAGTATATGAACATTTATCAAAATGGCCATATGTTAGGCCATAAAGTGAAAGTGAAAATCGCTCATTTGTGTCTGACTCTTTGTGACCCCATGGACCATACAGTCCCTGGAATTCTCCAGGCCAGAATACTGGAGTGGGTAGCCTTTCCCTTCTCCAGGGGAATCTTCCCCACCCAGGGATCAAACCCAGGTCTCCCGCATTGCAGGCGGATTCTTTACCAGCTGAGCCACTAGAGAAGCCCAAGAACACTGGAGTGGGCAGCCTATCCCTTCTCCAGGGGATCTTCCTGACCCAGGAATAGAACCGGGGTCTCCTGCATTGCAGGCAGACTCTTTACCAACTGAGCTATGAGGGAAGCCCGACCCATAAAGCAAGTCTGAAAAATTTTCAAAGGACTGAAATCATACAAACTATGTTCTCCAACTACAAAGGAATCTAACTAGAAACCAATAACAGGAAGAAAACTAGAAAATCTCCAAATGTTCGGAAAGTAAGCGATACATTTTTAAATAGGTTGTAAGTCTAAGAAAAAATTGCAATGAATTTAGAAAATATTTTAAAGTAAATGATAATGAAAATATGACATATTAAAACATTTGTGATGCAAGGCTTACAGGGAAATTTATAGCTTTAAATGTATATATTTGAGAAGAAAGACTGAAAATCCACATGATCTAAGCTTCCATCTTAAGGAGCTAGAAAAAGAACAGCAAATTAAACCCAAAGGAAATGGAAGGCTACAATAAAGATAAGTGTAGAAATCTTTGAAATAGAAAATACGCATGCAATAAAGAAAGTCTACCAATTCTAAAATGGACTCGAGGTGCCTATCTTTGTTTCTCAGTTAAGGTTTGTTTTAGTTCTTTTTCAATGTTTACCTTTTATTTCCTTTTCCTATCTGATTGCACTAGCTAGGCCTTTCAGTATGTTACTGAATAGCAATGATGACAGAGGACTTCTTGCCCTTTTCCAGCCTTAAAGGTAAGAATATAGTTTCTCACAATTAAGTGGAATGTTATTTATTTATTTATTTATTTATCCATGCAGCTAGCAGGATCTTAGTTCCCCGACCAGGGATTGAATTCAGGTCCCAGCAAAAAAAGGGTTGAATCCTAACCACTGGACCACCAGGAGATTCCCAAGTGGATGTTATTTGTAGGTTTTTTGTAGATTTTTTTCAATCAAGTTGAGAAAGTTCCTCTCTATTCCTAATTTGCTAAGAATTTTCATCTTGAATGAGTGTTGGATTTTGTTAAATGCTTTTTTCTGCATCGATTGATATGATCATCTGATTTTTCTTCTTTAGCCTGTTGATGTGGTGGATTACGGTGACTGATTCTTTAAACATTGAATCAGCCTTGCATATCTGAAATAAATACAAATTAGTTGTGGTACATAATTCTTTTTTGCATTGTTAGATTTGATTTGCTAATATTTTGTTGAGGATTTCTACATCTGTATCCAGGAAAGATACTGGTCTGTAGTTTTCTTTTTTGTTATTTTTTGTCTTTTTTCAGTTTTTTGTTATTTTTTCTTTCTTTTTTTCTGTAGTTTTCTTTTTTGAAATGTCTTTATCTGGTTTGGGTATTAGGGTAATGCTCGCTTCATAGAGCAAGTTAGAAAGCAAAGATTACTTTCTAAAAGTTTCCTTGCGATGTGGATGGTGGTGATGATTGTGTGACATTATAAATGTATTTAACATCACTGAACTTTATACTCAAGAATAGCTAAGATAGCAAGTTTTATGTTATGTATATTTTACCACAATAAAAAGAAAAATATTTTTTGAGTCTTCTTGAGCGTCGATTGTACTAAGAAGTGCTCTATGTGAGATCTGGAGAGCCTTAGTTGAAGGATCCAGAAAACTCTAGTAGAAAAGGAGCAGGAAGCTAGGAAAGATGCTGGAACCAAGGATTATAGGGAGTAACTCTGGTAGCTGAAGGTTAAATACACAGTTCAGTTCAGTTGCTCAGTCATGTCTGACTCTTTGCAACCCCATGGACCACAGCACACCAGGCCTCCCTGTCCATCACCAACTCCCGGAGTTTACTCAAACTCATGTCCATCGAGTCAGTGATGCCATCCAACCATCTCATCCTCTGTCGTCCCCTTCTCCTCCTGACCTCAATCTTTCCCAGCATCAGAGTCTTTTCAAATGAGTCGGCTCTTGGCATCAGGTGCCAAAGTATTGGAGTTTCAGCTTCAACATCAGTCATTCCAATGAACACTCAGGACTGATCTCCTTTAGGATGGACTGGTTGGATCTCCTTGCAGTAATGAATATTAAATTCACAATGGAAGATAATATATTGGCCAAAAAAAAAAACAACTCCTGGATGGTAAATGATGTAGAATTTGAGAAAGGGATATCCATGAGTCCTTTTCTTCTTCTAAACTAAGTGTAGTCTTCCTTTAACTCATCTACCACCCAGAGGGCCAAGGATTGGGGTGATGGGTATGTGAGACCTTGCCACAACTATATGAAAAGACAGCATTTTACATTCAAGGGTAGGAAATACACCACATTAAAATCCTATTAAGTTCCTATAATTTAAAGACACATTATTCTATCCAAGGTTGACAAAGCATACTTCTGTAATGTGGAGACAGAGATTGCTAATCAAGTTAATGGTGTAGGAAAAATTGTGTTGGAGGTAGAAATGGAGGAAGGAATGATTTGGACTTACTTAAAAAGAACAAACGCTTCAAGCCTGTTAACAGTTAGGGTAAAGCCTCATTAAGTTGAACTTCACCAGTTTGGCATTTGTGCCAAATTTCAGTGCTAGTGCTGAATTTTGCTTTCACTAAATACAATCTTCCTTGTAAAAAGAGTGTGTTAAAGGCTTTCCTTCCCTGATTCCTCAAAACACCATGAAATACAAAGTAGTTATGGTTTACAGATTATTCTTATTTTACAAAACATCCTCTGCTTTTGACACCATCAGTTATAGTTCACCATGAAAACACTATTTTTAATATACAAACTTTTAAAGACCCATTCTAGTTTTTGAAATGGTAAATGTGGAAAATGTCCATCTTAGAATTAAATTCTAAGCCCATTACTTCTTTCTCATCCTCAGTCCAACTGCCTGCTGGGCACCACTGCCTCTGAGCACCCCTGAGATTTCATCCTTTATGCCATCAGTCCCCTTATCCAAATCTGTCTTGTCCCTATTATCCATTTCTATTTCCATTATCAAAATCTTGCTCAAGCCAGAAACCTTGAGCCAGACTGCTCCTTCTCTCTCATCCTCCACATCCATCCAGTCACCGAGATCTCTGTTCATTGCACCTCCTGGACACATTTTGACCCCATCCACTTCCTAATATCCCTGTCACCTATCCCATTCAGCCTCTCTCTCCTGGAAGACTACAACATCTCCCATTGATTTCCTCTTCTCCTCACTGCAGCTGAAACAGTCTTAAAAACCCTGCACTTCAAATCTTTTCAACAGTTGCCCAAGGCCCTTAGAACAAACTATCAAGTCCTTATTTTGGCACCCAAGGCCCTCTCTTACAGAAACTGGTTTGTTCTCCATCATCACCTCAGTTCATTTGCCTCTCTGCTCTCAAAACTCCAGCTGTACTGACTTCCTTCAGTTCCTCAAGCATTCTGGGAAGGGTGTGCCCGGCTGTTGACTGCCCTCACTTCCCCTTTGTTTAGCCTCTGTGTATGTATCCTTTAGGCCTCAGCTAAACTGTCCCTTTCTCAAGGAGGCTTTCCCTGACCCCAGTTAGACCAGGTCCTCTGTCCTGTTCTCCCATAGCATGATGTTCCTTCCCTTTCACAGCACATATCATGCTCATAACAGTTATTCAAGTCCATCTTCCCTACTAGAAAGCAAGCTACATCCCTGCACTAAGCGTAATGCCTGGCACACAGTAATGTTAAAATTTTAGCTGCTCAGTCATGTCTGACTCTTTGCAACCCCATAGACTGTAGCCCACCCCCCAGGGTCTCTGTCCATGGAATTCTCCAGGAAAGAATACTCGAGTGGGACGCCATTCCCTTCTCCTGGGAATCCTGACCCAGGGATGGAACCTGGGTCTCCTGCATTATAAGCAGATTCTTTACCGTCTAAGCCACTGGGGAAGCAGTAAGCTCTCCTTAAAGTTTTGACAAATATATTAAATTCCATTCAATTATATCAAGTATTATATTTTATATGTTATATTTTATTAATATTAATATTTTAAGTAAATTAAATATATTAGAGAATAATGTCATTAAAGAAGAAATGTCTTAAAGAATAAATATTCACATATATGCTGCTTAACAATATGGACTCTGGGATCTATCTGCTGGGTTCATACCTCAACTTCCCCACTTACTAGCACAGAGACAAATTACATAACCTTTTCTCATCTTTCTAAGTGGATATAGCAACGCTATCTGCTTCTCATAACTTGGGTCAGTTATGGGGACTAAATAAATTAGTATGTGTAAATCACTTAGGATATCGTCTGGCACATAGTAAGCACTCAACAAATATTAGTTATTATTATCTCTTTTGTCTGTCCCAGCAATCCTAGGAAAAATTATAGTCAGTAAATTAAGGTATATACACAGTGAGAGTCTCCAGAGTTTGAGGATGTGCTGAGGAAAACATCATTGTCTTGAAGTAGAACTATCAAAAGTCAACATAAAAAAACATAAATTCAGCCCTCATCTTGAGTAGTCCTTCCTTCAGCTGCTACAGATAAAGCTTTGGGAACCATCCAAATGAATCAAGAGAGCATCTTCAGGTCCAGATTAAATGAGATAATGAACATCAGGAGCACTTAGAAAATTGTAAAGTATGATATAAATGTTTGTGGCTGTAATGACTGTTATTAGTAGTAGAGTAATTCTATTACCCAATCAATAGCGCATATTGTAATCTGACTGTCTGAAGCAACACAATTGCTTGTAATCACAAGGACCTATTAGTCGAGCAGAAGAATTGACGTGGGAAGGAAGAAATAGGTGATATATATCCAGCACAATCCAATTAAGAGTGATGCTTGTGTGAGGCAAGGGAGGTAAAACTCATGGAACAAGTTTCTCCGTATCCTTTGCAGATATTTTGGTTCTAATTGTCCATGCTCATCAAGCAAGTATTTTGCCTTTGATCAGTTCTGCAGGAACCAGGAAAAAGAATAAACTGGATATTAATCACTCTAAGGAATGAACGTATTCATTGTTTCTCAGCCATTGCATACTTACTGAGCTGCTAGTGTAGGGCAGGCACCTGCAGTGGTGTCAGTGGTAGGTGGTTCCTGCCTTCTTGTTACAGTCCAGAGAGGAGACAGGAAGGAGATCACAGAAACAAAAACGTAACTGCATCTTGTGATAAGTGCTATCTCAGACTAGATAATTAAGGCTTAATTCCGACACTTTAAGAGGACCTAGGGATTAACCAGACAATGGAATGAGTGTAAGCTGTCAGGTCAAAGGTAGTAAAGAGCTTGGTGTGTTGAGACTCTGAAAGGCCAAGACAGCTTGGAAGTATCAAGGAAGAGAAGGGCCATGAGTCTGGAGAGGTAGATAGGAGCCAGATCACAAGGGCCTCAGAGGCCACTCATGGGCAGCTTGGATTTGAGTACAAAATACGAAGATAATGTTAGACATGATGACACTTGTTCTTTCAAATGAACCTTTTGATTGCTATGTAAAGAACGGATTGGAGTGGGCATGAAAGTGGAAAGGGAGAGACCAGGTAGGAGAAATCTGCAATCACTCCCTCAAGGGACAATACTCACATGGATGAGAGTATTGGCAGTAGACAGAAAGGGACAGATGTATGATATATTTAGGAGATAGGGTTACGAGGGCTTGGAGAGAGAGTGGATGTAGGGGAGGAACCTGAAGGATCCTGGCTTGAGTAATCGGGTTGAAGAGTTATAGTGTGTTAGTCACTCAGTCACGTCCAACTCTTTGTGACCCCGTGGACTGTATGTAGGCTGCCAGGCTTCCCTGTCCATGGAATTCTCCAGGCAAGAATATTGGAGTGGGTTGCCATTCCCTTCTCCAGGGGATCTTCCCAACCCAGGGATTGAACACAGGTCTCCTGCATTACAGGTGGATTCTTTACCATTTGAGCCACAAGGGAAGCTTGAAGAGTTGCCATCCATTCACTAAAATGAGCAAAGATTAAATGTGACTCTGGGTCAGAACATAGATGTTTCAGAGTGAAGAAGAGTTTCGTTTGAGTATGTTAAGTTTGAAAAAGATGTGAAATTTCCCAGGGGAAGTAAGTGTCGAGTGACAATTTTGATATATGGTAAGGCGGCTTAGCAGAGAGACCCAGTTTTCTGGACATTTGAGGGTCACTGGTGTATAAAAAGCATCTGAAGCCTTGGGATTAGAGAGGTCGCCTAGGGAAAAAGCATAGACAAGATAAGCCACGAGAATCTCTAGAGTCATATTCTTACAACCTGTTAACTCTGGGTAGGTTAATAAGATCAGGTTTCTGAACCCAAAGGACTTGATAATCATCTCTATATCTATGGTGACCCCAGTAAGGTAGTTAGCCAAAACAAGCAGCAGACCATTCCATCCTCTTCTAAAACACAACAGATATTACTATCCCCGTTTTACAAACGGGGCACAGTGAGGCTATGTGAATTTAAGTGATCTGGTTAAAACTGAAGAATCAGTAAGTTACAGATAGGATTAAGGCTGAATTCAGGTCATTATCATTGCAGTTCAGAACTCTTTCCATCCTTCAAAAAGCTTTGCCTGCAATTAATTATCCAAAGCTTGTGAAGAAACACAAAAGTTTGTTATGCTAGTGGGAAGATTATAGAACAAAGAAGGCAGTTAGGCAAAGTTAAATTCTAAACCTGTGGAAAGAAGTGATCACCATGAACTCAGGGAGTTAATGAAGAGTCTAGTGTGGACCGTGAAGGTTAAGAAGGAATTAGGATGAGGGGAAGTGAAAGTCGCTCAGTCGTGTCCGACTGTGACCCCATAGACTATACAGGTCATAGAATTCTCCAGGCCAGAATACTAGAGTGGGTAGCCTTTCCTTTCTCTAGGGGAATCTTCCCAACCCAGGGATCGAACCCAGGTCTCCTGCATTACAGGCGGATTCTTTACCAGTTGAGCCACAAGGGAAGCCCAGGATGAAGGAAAGAGAGGGGGAAAACTCTCAGACTTAAGGACGTGATGAACCAAGATACGGAGCACACCAGGGTATAGAAAAGAACTGATGGCAAATGGGCTTCCGTTTCACATGTCAACTCTAATAGACTGGTGGTGGCTCAGTGCAGGGGGATTACCAGGATCTGTCAAGGGCAGCAGGTGAGGAAGTGGGGGCAGGGCTCCCCCGTTACCTCTCTCAGACTCAGGGATCTGTGTGTGACTGAAAAAAAACATACTTGGATAACAAGTAAGGTTAGATTATTTCTACCTGGAAAACCAGGCTGAAAATGTTGAGCATTTAGTAGTTCAAATAGGAACCTTTATACATTTTTGAAGAGGCAAAAAAATACCAGGAAATCTTCAGGAAATGCATGCGCTGTTGCTGGTGGCTTGTTACACAAGCCTGAAAGGACTGAACTCCCAGAGGAAAACTAGGAAGCTGTTAGCCTAAGGTAAACCAGGGACTTCTCAAAGTTTCCTTAGCAGGGAATCCCTTCTAAATATGAAATCTTATGTGAAATTCCAACATATAAACAAAAAATAAAAATAAATAAAACAAAAATTAAAAAGTGATTCTTTTATTAGGAGAATATTTTATGGCTTTGAACATATGTTTATAATAATGTCAAAGCAAAGATAAAAGAAGTTGATTAAATAAATGCGAAAATTTTAACTCTGGGATCATTGAAGAGAGTTACATTTTGTATTAGGTTTAGCACTTAACTGTCCAATTCATTTCTGAATTTTATTTTAGTTTTATATAGCAAGAAAATCCTCATACAATGATTCACAGAGATAAATACTTACATATGGTAATTTTTGTTTGTTTTATTTATTTTACAGTTGATCTACAATCACAAGTGTTAGTCACTCAGTCATGTCCAACTCTTTGCCACCCCACCGACTGTAGCCCACCAGGCTTCTCTAACCATGAAATTCTCCAGGCAAGAATACTGGAGTGGGTTGCCGTCTCCTTCTCCAGGGGATCTTCCCGACCCAGGGATCGAACCCTGGCCTCCTGCATCGCAGGCAGATTCTTTACCTTCTGAGCTATCAGGGAAGCCCATCACAAACAATCACAAGGCACTCTTCAATTAAATGAATCCAGGAAGGAGTGGCAGAAATTTTTTTTCCCTTAACGAAAATATGAATAGCCAGAAGCCTCCAGGGGATATAAGTGCGCAGACACCTGTAGTATGAGATTTTCATGCTGGGCCATGGTGTAGGTTGTCTGATAAAGCGCAGTCACTACTGTGTGTGAAGAGCAAGCGCAGGAAAGATGCTTTGGAGTCCAGCCATTTAGTCCAGCGCAGTGCACCTGCGCCGGGCCCTGGGTTGCAATTTTACACGAGCGGATGTGCCCACTCCCGAGTGCAAAAAGAGCAGTGTACGGTTTCAGCTTTCCCAACATCAAAAACGTTAGGTTCTGCGTCTGTGTTCGGATCTGCGGGCATCACAATTCTTTATTTTACTTGAATTGCCCCCAAGAAGAGAAACTAAGCAGGCAAGGGGAGAAGAGGAGAAGGTTCCAGGTCTGAGATGTCTTTCCAGCTGTAGAAGAGCTTTTGTAATTTATTTAGTAATAGGCTTGGATCAAGCCCCAAGGATTAACATAGATCATTCACAAACCAAGTGAGCAATTTTCATTTTGTAACACATTTGCATATTACATGCCTAATGGTTGAAGTAATGTTGTATTTAACAGAAATGTTTTAAAGTGCTAATAATTCCCTTCCTTAAAGAAGGCTGGTGTGGATCATTTATATTCCAGAAATTTCAGGACCCTAATGAGCAAAGAGACTGTGAGGAATAAGGTTTCATTTACTTTAAACATATCTAGGGTCTGTCTTTTAATATTGTCAGATGTTTATTTGGTGGGTTGTTTTTTTTTAATGTCTTGGACAGGAAAGAAACCTTAGGCGTAGAGAAAACTATTTACGCTGACTAGGATATCAAATTGATACTCCATTTTTTAGTTACAAAATTAAAAATTTAGTTTTCCTTGAGTTTAAATTAGTGATCTTGTTATGCAAATTAAAATTATTCTCTCACTTTTCTTTGATTAATATTTGGTTTGCTCATGCTAAGAAACTAAATTAGGTTAAATAATCAGTACAAGCTTGGATAATTAAATCCCCTTAAACATTTTAAACTGCATTTATAAATTTACTAGAGCCAGTTTTTATTATAAACATTTCAAAAAGCCTGCAGAGCAAATTTATAACCTTATGAGTGCTTCCCCAAATACTTAAATAACCCTTATTAATTGAATGCATTAAATGCATAACTATGGCAAATTAAATTCTCTTAGGCATTTTACTTACTTGGAAAAAAGAGTGTTAATACTGAAAGGAATGAGGAACTTGGAAATAGAAGGTGGTGTGATAAAGACATGCTGATGCAAGGCCTTAAAAGATGTGCCATAAGAAATTGTTACTAAGTGGGAATTCCTTGGCAGTCCAGTGGTTCAGAGTCTGCACTTTCACTGACTAGGTCTCAGGTTTAATCTCTGGTCGGGGAACTAAGATCTCGCGATCTGTGTGGCACAGCCAGAAAAAAAGAAAATGAAATTGATACTAAGAGGTTTGGGAATGAGGTTCCCTGAAATTAGAATCACAGGAGTCCTTCAACATACACATGCCCAAGCTCCAGCACAGACCTACTCAATCTCAAATACTGCAAATATTTTGAAAAGGCTCCCTGATTCCTGAGGCTGCCCAAGTCTCCCCAAATTTCCCTCTCCCTCACTCCAGTCCTATAATCTCACATCTTGCACCCTCAACCTGCTTGTGAATCACAGGTTGGAGCCCAGGGAAAAGTTCCTTCAAGAAATGTTGATTTGATATTAATATTATCACCTTGATAGTGTCTACCTTGTAAGCAACTCCCATGGAGCAAATGCTTAGAAAGTAGAGCACCGAGGCTTGGGAGGACACCAGATCAAAGGGACAGAAGGAACAGAAGCCTAACGAGGTCATTGAATTTATCGTTTGCACTCTGCACAGCAGATCTGGGTTTCTATACCCCTCCTCCTCTACATATGTGTGTATATATTTATTATCAATGCCTTGAAATAGAAATCAGATGCTAAAAATCTATATTTGAATTCTGACAAGGATATAGACCAATGGCCTGATGTATGTATGGCTTCATGACAGGGTTCAGGTAAAGATTTTTTCCAAAAAGTGCTCAAATTTTTTGCCTTGAATGACAAAAAAATTCAACAAATCCTTTCTTTCCCTCCCTTCTTCCTTCCCTTCCTTTTTTCCTTCCTTCCTCCTTCTTTCTTCCGGTAATTCCTTCCTCCATCCCCCGCCCCCCACCACTTTCTTTCTTTCACAGGAGCTACTGCATGCCCAGCACGGAATGAGGCACTGGGGAGATAGTGCAAGAAATTCATGTGCCTTGGCCTTTCTTCTAGACTCTACAATTTAGCTGAAGAGATGAACCTAACCCAAGTAAAACAATGAGAAAAACAGAAGACCACGTGCAATCGGATGTTAGGTGGAATCTAACAATAAGTAACAATAAATAAGAGATGGGAGGTCTCTTCTCATGGTTGGAAAAGGCAGTTTGGGCTCTTCCAAGATGCAAAGACATCAGCTGACTCTCACAGACTGAGTGGGATGGATGTACAGCCCATATCAGGCGCAGAGGCCTCCGGACACCAGGCAAGCAAAGGCCCATTAGAGAAAGACTGAAAATTCTGAGGAAGCTGACCACATTTTCCATAAAAATATCAGGACACATGGCTCGACACATGGTCTGACAACAGGAAAGAATATTTCTAATTGGGGCCGTACCAGAAAATCTAGAACATATGGTTACTCTATTTATGGGCCAAGAAAAATCTAATACAAGAGAGGGCTGAACTCGCCAACCCTAGGTAGACAAGACACAGCCACACCATCTGAGAGGCTGCTAGACTGTTTCCCATCATTGGAGTTTGTTTTGTTGTTAAGATTTCTGTTAATCTTTTCAAAGAAAAGGTCAACGCTTGAACAAGAAAAGACAAGAACCAGAAGAGAGAATTTATATTCAGATTTCTTAAATCACATCCTTTAATACTTTCTCAATTGCCTCAAGTAATTTTTGTAGTAGACAGGGTATAAATAATGAATGCAAAAATGTTTCTTTCTCCTGGGGTAATAAAATAAAATGCAATGTAAGAAATTCTTCCTTTCTTGTAAGAAAAAGAGAACATCCATATCTGGTGTAGTTCCAGGCTTGTGATCAGAGCCTTCATTCATATTTTTAAAATATATTTTAAATTACCAGGATTGTTATATGTAATTTTGCCTTTTAAGTCCCTGATGTCTCTCTGTTTTTCTTGCTGTTTTAGTAGCTTGCTCTCTGAAATAAAGTATAGGCCAGAAGCTTCCTTACCCAGTTTTGCGATTTAATAATCTTAGCAATTATTGGAAAAGAAACAGTTTTAAAGGCTTTAACTCAAGTCTTGGCAGGTTAAAACATCTTCCCTTTCACCTTTCAACCCATCCCAGAGCTCAGAAATCACTTGCCAACTCATTCTCAATATTATCAAGGAATTGCACATTTCTTTCCTTCTATGGTCAGTAAATACATTGACCAAGATGATGTGGTAATCCCTGCTGAAGCACAACAACAAAGCCACACATTTGAACAACTGGCTTCCTCTACTTCTAAAAAAAATTCTTAAATGCATCTTAAAATATATGTATTTCTGCTGAAAGCATGAAGACATGATTTTAATGAAATTTCTTGGATACTAGACTTGTCAGTAGTTTTCTTCAACTTCCCAGTTTTTTCAGGCCTCAAAAAAATAGGTACATTTAAAGGCAGAGCTTGATTTTCATTAACTAGAGTTGCTAAGAAAGAGGAAATACATAAAGGCACACAACAGAAAGGGAATGTTTTGCAACCATTAAAATAAAAAAACCTGTGTTCCGCCTTAAGAAGGAATGAACTTCTGGCATAGGCTACGGACTTCCCTGGTGGCTCAGATGGTAAAGCATCTGCCTACAATGTGGGAGACCCCGGGTTTGATCCCTGGGTCAGGAAGATCCCCTGGAGAAGGAAATGGCACCCTGCTCCAGTATTCTTGCCTGGAGAGTCCCATGGATGGAGGAGTGTGGTAGGCTACAGTCCATGGGGTCGCAAAGAGTCGGACACAACTGAGCAACTTCACTTCACTTTCACAGCATGGATGAACCATGAAGAGATTATGCTAAGTGAAATAACTTAGACACAAAAAGACAAATACCACATGAATCCTCATAATACAACAGGCGACCTCAAACTCACAGAGATTGAAAGTAGGATGGTGGTTGCCAGGTGCTGGGGTGAGAAGAAAATGAGGTGTTATTGTTTAACAGGTGCAGAGTTTCAGTACTGGAAGATGAGCAGAATTCTGGAAATGAATATTGCTAATGGTTGCACAACAATGTGGATGTATTTAATGCCACTGATCTACACACTTTAAAATGGCTAAAATGGTAAACTGTATGTTATGTACATTTTCCCAAGTTTTTTTAAAAATTAAAAAATGTAATTATGGATAAATCAAATCTACCTGAATTAAAACCTCTCTGTCCCAGTTCCCAAACCTAGGTCCAAAGCTAACAGGTGAATTACCTATGGCTTTTGGAGAATTTAGTTGAATCCTAAATAGTCAATAAATGATAAAGAGAAATGGAAAAGATAAAAATTGTTTGTTACACAAAAAAGTGTGATAAAGAATACTGTCGGGACCACAAAGAAGAAGGGCTCACTTCTACCCAGAACGGGACATTTTGCTTATTTTTCCCTTTGTATATTTTGAGAAACATTTCGACCCTAATTTCACTGGTATAACGTGTACATACATTGGGCAACAGAGAAAGATAAAACAAGTTCTCAGGGTCTTTCCCGGTGGCTCAGTGGTGAAGAATCAGCCTGCCAATGCAGGAGATACGGGTTCAATCCCTGATCTGGGAGGATCCCACATGCCACAGAGAGACTAAGCCCAGGTACCACAACTACTGAGCCTGTGCTCTAGACGCGAGGAGCCACAGCTACTGAAGCCTGCCCGCCCTGAGCCCCTGCTCAAGAAGAGATGCTACTGCAATGAGAAGCCGGAACTACAGAGTAGCCCCCACTTGCCACGACCAGAGAAAGCCTGCAGGCAGCAACAAAGGCCCAGCACAGCCAAAAATAAATAAATAAAATGATTTTTTTTTTTTAAAAAAAAGTTCTCCAGAGATACTTGAGGACTTCCCTGGTGGTCCAGTGGTTAAGAATCTGCCTGCCAATGCAGGAGACATGGGTTCAATCCCTGGTTGGGGAAGATCCCACATGCCACTGGGCAACTAAGCCTGTGCCCCACAGCTACTAAGCTCAAGCTCTAGAGCCTGAGTGCCCCAACTACTGAAGCCCATGCTCTGCACAAGTGAAGACATCTCAGTGAGAAGCCCGCACACCAAAATGAACAGTAGCCCCTGCTCGCTGCAATTAAAGAAAACCCATGTGCAGCAAAGACTCAGGACGGCCAAAAATAAGTAAATAAATTTTTTTAGAAAAGAAGATACTTGACAATATAAAAATACAAGAGGATAGAAAACCCTTTAGACATGTCTGACTTTTTGCTACCCCATGGACTGTACCAAGCTCCTCTGTCTGTGAGATTTCCCAGGCAAGAATACTGGAGTGGGTTGCTATTTCCTCCTCCAGGGATCTTTCCAGCCCAGGGACCAAACCCATGGCTCCTACCACATTTCCTGCATTGCAGGCAGATTCTTCACTGCTGAGCCGCCAGGAAGGGCCATTTAAATGCTATACGTTAACTATAAGAAGGCTATAAAGGCTAGGTTACAAAGAAGAGAAGAGGAACTGTGATTAGGAGGAAAAAGTGGTAAAATGACCACAGTAAGCAGTAAGTGTTAGTATGTTTGATAGGATAAACTACAAAAGAATAGAAGGACGTGCACTTTATTGTTAAGGATTCTGCCATCTGACCGAGAAACAAAAGGCACAAATAAGAAAGAAACACATTTTTAAGCAATGATTCATAAGGGCAACATAATATAATGTAAAAGATATGTAAGTATTAATCAGCTATCAGGCGGAGGAATAAAAACAATAAGATCCCAGACATTTGGGGTCCAATTTGGAAATAAAGGAAGGATGATGTAGATGAAGAGAAAAAGGGGCATTGCAAACAGGAAAGAGCAGCAACAGAGCCCCAGAGATTGGAGCCAACTAAGCCGCCTAAACCGGCACAAGAATTTCCAGAGGAAGCAAGCATCGTCCTACACGGTGACTGTCCACAGATGACTTGGAGGAATTCAGGGCACTAAGAAATACTTGCAAGTTCCTTGAAAGGCATCTAAAAGTGTGCTTCCAAAGTTGTTCTAATTTTAATGTTGTAGTCCTAGAAAGGGGAATCACTGCAATTGTGTTGATTCAGCTAGCCAAAGGCTGACCTGGAAATAGGTCAAGTATTTACTTTATTAAAATGGAACCATCAGCAGGACTCAAAGTTGTCACAGACCACTTACTCTTGAGTCCATGTCGGATCTTGAGTAACAGACTTGGGCTAAGTCTGGATTCAGTGTAGGAAAGCGATCCCATCAAATGGAAAGTCTGCTCTGCAAAGTCTAATAATAGCAGCTGTTACAGATTGCATGTGTCACTGGGCACGGGACATTACTCCAAGGGCTCTCCAAGGGCTCACTCATTTCATCTTCATGATCTTCCTGAAGGTAAGAAGTGGTGCCGCTGCCCCTAGAGTCCAGGCCCTTAAGCCCTTGGCTACACCAATCTTCTCCTGCTTTTCAAACGATTACGTGAACTTGTGTCTGTTCTTGGACTGGAAGGGCCATGAGGTGTATACATGAATGCAACCTAAAACAAAACATTGCAGCTGTGAGCTACACAACCTCAAGAATCTGTTCTATCTTTGGGACTTCCCTGGTGGTCCGGTGGCTAAGACTCCAAGCTCCCGACGCAGGGGGCCTGGGTTCCATCGCTGGTCAGGGATCCAGATCCCACATGCCACAAAAAAGAATTCGCATGCCAGAACCTAAAGATCCCAGGCTGAAGATCCCTTGTGCTACAACTAAGACCTGGCACAGCCAAATAAATATTGAAAGAAGAAAAATTTGCTCTGTTTTTAATGAACTAAAAATGAATGTAATAAATTTACTTTTAGCCTGGCCACATGCCATGAAAGCTTTGAGACCAAAAGAAATATAGGTTTATGGGAAGTAGATTGTGAATTAGGCAGACTCTATATATGATACCATAAAAAATGTTCTTCTGAATTTTGAAAATGAGTCACAGAGAAGTTATTAGACTGGAAAGAATTTATTCCCCAGACCTCTGTTTGCTTACAGATTTAGAGACTTAGAACTAGTCAAGCCCATCTTGGGAGTTATGACATATGCTCATCTGGGAGCTCAGCAGGTATCAATTCACAACCCAATCTGGTCCCTGAAAGATAATGAATGACTTTGTAATATCAGCATTAAAGAATAAATATTCATTTTCTGATACTCTGAAGAGAAGATAAATTTAAAATGTCAGTTGCATTTCATCCTAACTAGATGAAAATTTGTTTCATTTCTATCAATCTGTTAAATAAAGAAGCTCCAAAACATACAAACACACTGAAAAAGAAGACTGGAAGCTCCAAGTGTTGTAATAGAGTAAACACCACACTTTCCCTAGAAATGACCAGTGCTTGGAGTGCAATGATAGTGTCTGATCTATGGTCTCAACTTTTCCAGTTCTTCCTGATGCAATTGCTTGTTTTATTGTCATTTGTTATGGACTGATTTCTGTCTCCCCTAAATTCATACGCCAATGTCCTAAACCCAGTACAGGTGACCCCTCAGAGGGTGATGATATTTGAAGATAGGATCTTTTTTTTTTCTTAGTCAAAAGGCCGAGAAACAATGGAGACAGCATCTTGAAAGAGGTAATTAAATTGAAATGAGGTCATAAGGGTGGACCTTAATCCAGTATGACTTGTAAGAAGAGGAATTTTGGACACAGTCACACTCAGTTTGAAGATATAAACATAGAGGGAGAAGATGATTATCAGCTAAGGAGGGAGACCTTGGAAGAAACCAACACTCCAACATCTCGATCTTGGCCTCCAGAATTGTATAATAAAAATTTGTGTTCTTTTAAGCCACCCAGTCTGTGGTCTTTTGTTCTGGCAACCCTGGCAAACTACTGCATTATGCCTTCTACCAGATTGTAAGCTTCTCGAGGGCCAGCCTGTGTCCTATCTGGCTGTGTCCTATCTTCTCTACCCTTATATCCCCAGCACATATCATGAGCCTGGTGAAGAGTAGGTGCTTAATAAATATTATTGAATGAACAGCTGACTGCCACTGGATGTCTTGGTCCATTTTACTGGAGTACAGGTATGTAACCATTGCCAAAAATGATCAAGGGTAACTTTCTATTTTTATTAAAAAAATAACTTTGGGACTTCCCTCCCTGGTGGTCCAGCGGTGAAGAATCTGCCTTCCAGTGTAGGGGACAGGGGTTCAATCCATGGTGGGGGAGGTAAGATCACACATGCTGCGGGGCAACTAAGCCCATTTGGTGCAAGGAATAGCCCATGCACCACATGGATGACCCAGCACAGCGCCCCCCACCCCCACAAAAACTATATGGCTTGCAAAATGAGTTCATTAATTAAAATAAGTTTAAAAATAACTTCATGTTCTGATTGAAAATGCTGATCATTGTGAAAAACAGAGAGCAGTATAAAAATAGTAGAAAATCATTTAAAACCCTGCCACTTAGAGATAACCACTTTAAGTTTTGACACTTTCCAGTCCTTTATTATATATGTATACATATCTCAATACAGTAAAATAATACTGTATCACTTACCATATGTTACATTTTCCCTACAGAGTTAACAATTCTTCATAAACATTTTAAATGACTATAAAATGTGTAATATCAGGTAAATTTTTTATAATTGAAATCCTCATTGTTAGACATTCAGGTGTTTCTAATTTCTTCTATCATAATTAGCACTGCAATGAATTTCTTCGTGTGAAAATGCTTTTATCCACTTTTCTGAAGTTTTTAAAGGATAATATCCTAACACTGCAATTATTGATTCAAAAGATATGGCTGTTTGAATCACTTGTTAAGGCTTTTGATCCATAATCTTCTGTTGTTTTTTTTTAAAGATAAACCAATTTATACTCTCACAAGCAGTCCATGAGATTTCCCATCACTTTACCCTTAAGTATGATTTTACAAATCTTATTAATGTGATAAGATAAAATGGCATCTGGGTGGCATTTAAATTTTCATCCTTTGAATATTAATGGAGCTTTCTGTTTTCCTCTGTCATTTATAATTTTACCTTTAGAATTGTCTGCATGCCTTTTCAAAGGGATTTTTCTGAGTGATTTTTAGGAAGTAGTCTTCTAGCCAGACTCCTACTGCAATATTGCCTGCCCTTCATCAGAGGCCTCTATTCTGAATTAATTAGACCACACATTTTAGAGTGGTCCCAGAATCTTATCACTGGCTGCTACACTGTAATGAAGTGTTTACAGTTCTGAATAGACAGACAAGCTTGGCCAGTTATTCATCTTCTACTAACAAATTTTGATACAGCAAATACAAGTGGATATATTTAACTTAGTTATCTAGGGGAGGAGCTAAGATGGCAGAAGAGTAGGACGGGGAGACCACTTTCTCTCCTACAAATTCATCAAAAGAATAACTGAACGCAGAGCAAACTTCACAAAACAACTTCTGATCGCTAGCTGAGGTCATCAGGCGCCCAGAAAAGCAGCCCATTGTCTTCGAAAGGAGGTAGGACAAAATATAAAAGATAAAAAGTGAGACAAA
The DNA here is from genome assembly GCF_019320065.1 of Cervus canadensis. Lineage (NCBI taxonomy): Eukaryota > Metazoa > Chordata > Mammalia > Artiodactyla > Cervidae > Cervus > Cervus canadensis. The sequence goes on from NC_057394.1 coordinate 66,318,541, forward strand.
AGAGCTAAGGACGGAGACCCGTCCCGGGAAGGGAGTCTTAGGTGCCATTGCTTGGGGTAGGGTCCGGGCCTGAGTGCCCTGAGGACAATCGGAGGGAGCTTCTGTGAGTTGCCAACTTGAACTGTGGGAGAGCAAAAGAGAGAGAGAAAATTAACAGGCCCGAACACACTGCCGGCCGCTCGCAGAACAAAGGGACCGAGAAAGTCCAGAGAGGAGCTCGCAGGCTGCGGACCGGCCCAGCCCCGCCAGAGGCAGGAGGCAGGGGGGAGGGGAAGGTCGCGACAAGACACAGGGCGCAGGCAGCCGACCGGCGCGGGCGGGGACTGGGGCTGGGGACGCGGAGGGCGGAAGGCGCACGCACCCGACTGGCGCCGGTGGAAACTGAAACTGGGTCCACGGAAGGGAGTGGGCGTGCCACACCTGGGGATAGTGCACCCATCAAGCCCCTCACTGCCTGGACCGCTCTGACGGGGAGGGCGCGGAGAGCAGGCGCAGCTTTTTGCTCCGCGCTTTTGTGGAACACCCGAGGGCTGGAACCTCGCGCAGCGCGGGGCGCGCTCCATATAGAACAGCCGGGAGCCTGAGCAGCGCAGACGGAGAAAGCAGCGTCAGCCCCTCCCGGCAGCGCCAGCCTCTCCCTGGAGCGCCAGCCCCTCCCCGCGGCGTCAGCCCCTCCCCGCGGCGTGACGGAACTAGCTACCTGAATCAGTCCACTTCTGCCCGCCTGTGTCAGGGCGGAAATGAGGCTCTGAAGAGACCGGCAAACAGAAGCCAAATAAACAAGGGGAACCGCTTCAGAAGGGACTGGTGCAACAGATTAAAATCCCTGTAGAAAACACCGACTACACCGGAAGGGGCCTGTAGATATCGAGAAGTGTAAGCTGGAACGAGGAGCTATCTGAAACTGAGCCGAACCCACACTGACCGCAACAGCTCCAGAGAAATTCCTAGATATATTTTTACTTTTTTTTTTTTTAAGTAAGAAAATTTTTTTTAAAATTTTTTCTCTTTTATTTTCCTTTAAAATTCCCTATTACTCCCCCATTACTCCTTAACTTTCATTTTCATAGATTTTTACGATTTTTTTAATTAGGGAAAAACATTTTTTTTTCTTTCCTTTTTCTCTTCTATTTTCTATTTTTCTTTTTCTCTTATATCTTTTAAAGTCCTCTAGTACTCCTCTACTACTCCTTAATTTTCATTTTCAATACACTATAACCTTACAAAAAAAAAAAAAGAAGAGAAGCCCTATTTTCAAACCGAAATTCAGTTCCCATTTTTATTCAGGAGTGTGTTGATTATTCTCTCTCAATCTTGACTCTCTGTTTTCTACCTCAGAACACCTCTGTTTTTTCCTTTCCCCTTCTCTTCCCAATCCAATTCTGTGAATCTTTGTAGGTGACTGGGCTACGGAGAACACTCTGGGAACAGACAACTGCGTAGATCTGTCTCTCTCCTCTTGAGTCCCCCTTTCTCTCCTCCTGCTCATCTCTATCTCCCTCCTCCCTCTCCTCTTCTTCATGGAACTCTGTGAACCTCTCTGGGTGTCCCTAACGGGGGAGAATCTTTTCACCATTAACCTAGAAGTTTTATTATCAGTGCTGTATAGTTGGAGAAGTCCTGAGACTACAGGAAGAATAAAACTGAAATCCAGAGGCAGGAGACTTAAGCCCAAAACCTGAGAACACCAGAAAACTCCTGACTACATGGAACTTTAAGTAATAAGTGACCGTCCATAATTTAGTTATCTAAGTCTAAAATCAATTTTCATTGTAGAATGAAAAGAAAGTTCTCACTTTAAAATAATAATAATAATACAACCAAACTTTTGTAAGGAAGGGAGATAGCACTTTACCTCTAATACAATTTTGGCATAAATGTGCCTATTTCTTGGGCTTCCCTGGTGGCTCAGACATTAAAAGCATCTGCCTACAATGAGGAAGACCCGGATTTGATCCCTGGGTCGGGAAGATCCCCTGAAGAAGGAAGTGGCAACCCACTCCAGTACTCTTGCCTATTTCTTAGCTGCGTTTATTAAATTGGGGACACAGAGGAAATTAAAAATACATACATTCTTCAACTGCTTCATTCTAAAATTCACATCCGTGGTAAAACATAATCTTGTGCTGTGAAGAAATCTTGGAGGTCTTCTCATCAAATACCTTTCATCAAGGAAAACTCCAAAAGAGAAGGTTTTAAGGTGGTGGTTAGTGACAGAGTTTGGCTTTAGAGAGAGTAATAGACTAGAACAGTTGGAATTTGGAGGGATATTGGTAATACCAAACAGACTAGGGGAAGCCCCACATTGAGCAGAGTGAAATAAATACCATGCAGGGACTTTCCTGGTGGTCCAGCGGCTAAGACGCCATGCTCCCAATGCAGGGGGCCTGGGTTCGATCACTGGTCCGGGAACTAGATCCTGCATGATGCAACTAAAGAGCTCAAATGCTGCAATGAAGATAGAAGACCCCAGGTGCTGCAACTCAAGACCTGGTGCAGCCAAAAAAATAGATCAATATTTTTAAAAACTGGATTATTTAAAAAACACAACCAAGACCGTACAACTTGGAATCCTTCACTCTGCTTCTCTTCCAAGTCCTCACTTGCTAATCCTCGCCCATCCTTGCCCCCTGTCCCACAGTCACAGTGGGAGAAGTGTCCTATGCTTTTCCCCTGCTGTTCCCCTCCTCATCCTCTCCCTTCATACCTCCGGGTGTCACCTGTCTCTTCCCCTCTGTGTTGTCATCCTTCCCTGTCCATCTGTTCCTTTAACTAAAAATACATTTGACTTTCTTTTTAGTAAAAAAAAAAAAAAAAAAAGATAGCTAACATTGCCTGGTGTGTCCCCTGTTCAAAGCCCCTGGAAATGTACCCTGTGTTTCTCTTTTCCTTCAGCTTTCTTCCCACACACACATATATTAAGGTAGCTGCTGCTCAGACACTACCCCCACTTCCAATTAGGTTTGTGTGTCCTTGAACTTCATATAAATGGATCCCTGCAGCTGTACTCTTTTGTGTCTGGCTTCTTTTATGCCTTTATTCTTTTTTGTGTGTAAAATATACATAACATTAAATGTACTATTCTGTTTCAAGTGTACAGTTCAGTGGCACTAAATACATTCACATTGTCATGCATTCATCACTACCATCCATCCACAGATCTTTTTCATCTTTCCCAACTGAAACTGTATACCCATTAAACAATAACTCCTCAGTCTCCCCTCCCCTCTAGCCCCAGGTAACCTCTATTCTACTTTCTGTCTCTATGAATTTGCCAATTGTAAGTACTTTATATAAGTGGAATTGAGCACTATTTACCCTTTTGTGTCTGCTTTATTTCACTTAGTGTAATGTATAAAAGGCTTTCCTCGGTCGGTAAAGGGTTTGCCCACAATTCAGAGACCTGGGTTCGATCCCTGGGTCAGGAAGAGCCCCTGGAGAAGGAAATAGCAACCCACTCCATTATTCTTGCTGGAGAATTCCATGGACAGAGGAGCATGGTGTCACAGTCCATGGGGTCACAAAGAGTCTGACACGACTGAGTTACTAAGTTTCATTTTCACTTTCAATGTATTCAAGATTCAGTCACACTATAACAGAACTTCATTCCCTTTTATAATGATAATATTCCATTGTATGCATATACCAAATTTTGATTACTGACTTTGTTTATCCAAAGGTGGACATTTAGTTTGTTTCCATTTTTTGGCTATTGTGAACAGTGCTGTGTGAACACTGGTGTACAAATAGCCATTTGAGTTCCTGCTTTCAATCCTTTTGAGTAGTGGCATCCACGGATCATGTTGTTAAAGAGTATAAGCTCATACTGCTTGCCCCACAACAGGCCAATAAATTGAGAGATGAGTTGTTGGGGCAAGGAATAACGATCTTATTTGGAAAGCTGCTAGGCCAAGAAGATGGTAGACTTGTGTCCCAAAGAACCATCTTCCCTGAATTAGGATTCAGGTTTCTTTTACACCAAAAGAGAACAGAAAAAAGCCCTGGTTCCAGCCAGACTCTGGAGGAGATGTGGTAATTTCTTCCTCCCTGCAGTCATTCATATGTGGGCCTGGTCAGGGTGTTTCCTGGGAGCTAAACAAAGTATTTTAGCTTAATGCTTATTACCTGGGATACAGGGTTCCCAGAGATGGGCCATTATGTATAATTTAACTTACAGGGCAACATCCCTTTAGTGATCAACTTGTAATAGAATGCAAACGGTCTTTGCTTTTACAATATGATAATTCTATGTTTAACTTCCTGAAGAATTTCCAAACTGTTTTCCACACAGCTGCAACATTTTGCATCCCCACCAGCAGTGAATTTTCTCCACATCCTCACCAAGACTTATTTTTCTTTCTGTCTTTTTAAAAATAATAGCCATCCTATTGAGTGTGAAGTGGTATCTCACTGTGGTTTTAACGTATGCATTTGTTCTTAAAATGCTCTCTGTCTTTGATTCCTGCTTTCATATTGGTTCTTTGTTTACTTTTCATGCATCTTGGGTGACTTCTCCATCTCTCTCTGCCTCTTTAATTTGGTTTCCTGGGCTCCTCCTCAGCCTCTCCTACCTGCTTTGCACACAGTCCCTGGAGATTTCCTTCAGTCCATGATAGAAGTATCACACCCATGCTGGTAACTAACAAATCTGTACTTCTGTAGTCAGGGCTTCTCTCTGAGCATAAGATTGATTTTAAACCATTATCTTAGAAAATAAAAGAGTGGAAATTTAAAACTTGATTAAAAATATGGACACTTTGATGGTCTTTGTTGCTGCTGAGAGGAGGGAGTGAGGAGGAAAAGACTCTTGCTTTCTGAAAAAGTGTGATTAAAAAACACAGAACATAAATGTACTATTATAACCAATTTTTTAAAATAAACTTTATTGGACTTCTCTGATAGACCAGCAGTTAAGAATCCGCCTGCCAATGCAGGGGACACAGATTCGATCCCTGGGCCAGGACGATTCCACATGCTGCGGAGCAACTAAGCCCACGTGCCACAAATACTGAGTCTACGCTCTAGAGCCTGCGAGCTACAACTACTGAAGCACATGTGCCTAGAGCCCATGGTCCACAACAAGAGAAGCCACCACAATGAGAAGCCCTCACACCACCACGAAGAGTAGCCCCTGCTCACTGCAGCTAGAGAAACCCCGCAGGCATCAGTGAAGACCCATGGCAGCCAAATAAATAAATAAAAATATTAAAAACAGACTTTATTTTTTAGAGCAGTACTAGGTTCACAGCAAAACTGAGGTGAAGGTATAGAGATTTCCCAAATGCCTCTTTCCCCCATGTACACATAGCCTCTTCCATATCAAAATTGCCCACCAGACTGCTGCATTTGTTACCACTGATGAATCTACACTGACACAACATCATCACACAGAATCCATAGTTTACATTAGGAATCACTCTTGGTGTTGCTCATCCCTTGAGTCTGGACAAATGTATAATGACCTGATCACTATAGTATCATGTCAAGTAGTTTTACTGCACTAAAAATCCTCTGTGTTCCACCTGTTCATCCACCTCTTCCCCCTAACCTTTGACAGCCAGTGATCTTTTGACTGTCTTCATTGTTTTGCTTTTTCCAGAATATCATACAGCTGGAATCATATAGTAGGTAGTCTTTTCAGGGTGGTTTCTTTCACTTAGTAACATGCATTTAAGTTCCTCCATGTCTTTTCATAGCTTGATAGCTCATTTCTTTTTAGCACTAATATTATGAATACATTGTCTGGATATACCACAGCTTATTTATCCATTCATCTGCTGAAGAACATCTTAGTTGCTTCCAAGTTTTGGCAATTATGAATAAAGCTGCTATAATCATCTGTGTGCAGATTTTTGTGTGAATGTGAGTCTTCAACTCATTTGGGTAAAATGAAGGCTCATGATTGCTAAATCATATGGTAAGAGAATGTTTCGTTTTGCAAGAAACTGTCATACTGTCTTCTGAAGTGGCTATATCATTTTGTATCCAACTAACAATGAATAAGAATTGCTGTTGCTCTACATCTTCACTACTATTTGGTATTGTTAGTGAAAGACGAATGGATATGCTAGACCTTATTAAAATTTAAAACTTCTGCTCCTCAAAAGACACTTACAAGAGAATGAGAAGACAAGCCACAGACTGAGAACATGTTCGTGAAAGATATAGCTGATGAGACTGTTATCCAAAGTATACAAACAACCCTTAAAACTCAACAATAACAAAACAAACAATCCAACTAAAAAATAGGCAAGGAACTTGAACAGACACTTTACTAAAGAAGATGTAAAGATGGCGGATGTGCACATGAAAAAATGTCCAGCTTCATGTTATGAAGTTGAAAATTAAAATGATGAGATCCCCTACACGCTTATTAAAATGGCCATCATCCATCATACCCATTTTAAGTGTGCACCTTCTGCAGTATTTATTCACTGTGGTGCAACCAATCTGCAGAAGTCTTTTGATCTTGCAGAACTGAAACTGTATACCCACTGGGCTGCATTTCCCCCTCCCCCAGCCTCCGGCAAGCACTATTCTACTTTCTGTTTCTGTGTATTTGACTACTTTAGTTAACTCACAGAGGAGAATCAGAATCAGGTGTGTCCTTTGGGGACTAATCTATTTCACTTAGCATAATGCCCTCAAGGGTCATCCACATTGTAGGGTCATCCATGCACATCCTTGCACAGGCAGGATTTCCCATGGTTTTTTTAATCATAAAAAAATTAATGATGCTTTCAATTAGGTAATATATGTTGTGCTAGCTGTTTGTTCCACCTGCCCCCATTAGACATTCTCTATCCTCCTCTCCCTGCTGAGTCCCAGGAGGCTGACTTCTAGAGACTGCGTTCCCCCTTGCCCTCTGGTTTCTGGTTGCAGTTGGGTTGGCACATGGGAAGCAGCACCATCAGGAGACGGAAGGGCCTGAGGGCATTCATTTATCCCCCACACAAACACTCCCTTCCTGCTCAGCATGGTTCAGGGAGTGGCTGCTCTTCACCCCACTTCCTCAGCACCAGCTCACTCTAGGCTCCCTTAACACCATTCCCCACTCTGACTGCCCCCTGCCCCGTAGGCCTGGGGCTAGGAGCAACTTCCTGCTGTTGCTAGTCCCTGCACGCTTTCCCATCCCTTTCATTCTTCCTTTAGCCTCACCCATACATGTGTAAATCATCTCTTTATTAAAGTCTCTTCATCAAACCCTTTTGAATACGTCATCTGTTCATAAGGAATCCTGCTCTGATCCTGAGTCAGACACATGTAGCTATGTTTAAAGAAAAAAAAAATTTTTTTTAAAAAAAGAAAAAGAAAAAAAATCAATGGTGTAGAAGGCTAAGAAGTGAAAAAAAGAAATCTGTTTCTACCCCATAGCCTTTAATTCCATTCCATTCTATGCCCAGTTGCCATTTATTTGCTTGAGGATTGGGGCGGGGTGGGGGGGGGCGGGGCTGGATGGAGGTAGGATGACCTTGACCTCACCTCTTGGGTGAACTCTAATGTCTCGGATAACATGTTAAACCCTCCCTGTGTGATGTGTTTGCTTAGTCGCTCAGTCATGTCTGACTCTTTGCAACCCCATGGACTACAGCCCGCCAGGCACCTCTGTCCATAGGGATTCTCCAGGCAAGAATAGTGAAGTGGGTTGCCAATCCTTCCTCCAGGGGATCTTCTAAACCCAGAGATCAGACCTAGGTCTCCCACATTGCAGGCAGTTTCTTTACCGTCTGAGCTACCAGGGAAGTCCAAGAATTCTGGAGTGGGTAGCCTATCCCTTCTCCAGGGAATCTTCCTGACTCAGGAATTGAACCGGGGTCTCCTGCATTGCAGGTGGATTCTTTGCCAGCTGAGCTGTGAGGGAAGCCCAAATCATCCCTTACTGGTACCTGGTTCAGATTGCTAGGCCTAAGCTATTCTTGCAGGGTATTTTCCTGTCCTAGAGATTCAGCTGAGAATGGGCTCGTGAGTCACTGCTATGATTCAGTTCAGGCCAATGAGATGCAAGGACAAATTCGCTGGGGTGGTTCCTCTCATGAGAACCATAACTGGAGAAGTCCCAGAACTGCTCGAACTAGTCTGAGAAGTCAACAGAGGAGGTTGGGCCAGGAGAATCAGAGCAACAGTCAGGCCAGCAGGTCAAGCCATTGAAGCTAAACCCTATATCCAGAAAGCCTCTACACTGCAAACCATGGGATCTGATCAGTTTCATGATTATCTGTTTACTTACAACAAAAGCATCCTAACCAATACATGCTTATACTGTAAAATACACATATGCAAATGGGATCATATCATAGATTTTGTATGGCAAATTGCTTTTTTCACTAAGTCATACATTCTAAACATCTTTCCATGTGAAAACATTGAGCCCTGCTTCGCTATTTTAAATGTTGGATGGTGTTTTCTCAAAGGGAAACGTCAGAGTTTTTCCTTTCTTCTGCAGAATAACATTTAGGTTGTTTGCAGATTTTCCTTATTACAGATGGTGGCATAATGACATATATTTTGGAGTGTCTATATTAATATGTACATAAGATAAATTCCTCATAGAATTGCTTGGTCAATAAGTCTGAGAATTTTAAATGTTCATAAATACTGCTAAGTTGTCTTCATTAGTTTACTTCATTAATAAAAAGGTTTCATTAGTTTACACTCTTACTATGGATATGTGAGTATACTTATTTCTTCACACCCCTGCTGATACTGGGTATTATAAAAAGTTTAAACCTTTAGTAATCAGATGAAAATTACATCTCAGTGAGTTAATATTTTATTCATGGGTTAGGTCAAAGGAGAAAAGGAAAGAGATACCCATCTGAATGCAGAGTTCCGAAGAATAGCAAGGAGAGATAAGAAAGGCTTCCTCAGTGATCAATGCAAAGAAATAGAGGAAAACAACAGAATGGGAAAGACTAGAGATCTCTTCAAGAAAATTAGAGATACCAAGGGAATATTTCATGCAAAGATAGGCACAATAAAGGACAGAAATGATATGTACCTAACAGAAGCAGAATATATTAAGAAGAGATAGCAAGAATACACAGAAGAACTATACAAAAAAGATCTTAATGACTCAGATAACCATGATGGTGTGATCGCTCAACTAGAGCCAGACATCCTGGAGTCTGAAGTTAAGTGGGTCTTAGGAAGCATCACTGTGAACAAAGCTAGTGGAGGTGATGGAATCGCAGTTGAGCTATTTCAAATCCGCAAAGATGATGCTGTTAAAGTGCTGCACTCAATATGCCAGCAAATTTGGGAAACTCAGCAGTGGCCACAGAACTGGAAAAGGTCAGTTTTCATTCCAATCCCAAAGAAAGGCAATGCCAAACTACCGCACAATTGCACGTATCTCACACGCTAGCAAAGTAATGCTCAAAATTCTCCAAGCCAGGCTTCAATAGCACGTGAACCAAGAACTTCCAGATGTTTAAGCTGGATTTAGAAAAGGCAGAGGAACCAGGGACCAAACTGCCAACATCCGCTGGATCATCAAAAAAGCAAGAGAGTTCCAGAAAAACATCTACTTCTGCTTTATTGACTATGCCAAAGCCTTTGACTGTGTGGATCACGACCAGCTGTGGAAAATTCTTCAAGAGATAGGAATACCAGACCACCTTACCTGTCTCCAGAGAAATCTGTATGCAGGTCTGGAAGCAACAGTTAGAACTGGGCATGGAACAACAGAGTGGTTCCAAATCAGGAAAGGAGTATGTCAAGGCTGTATATTGTCACCCTGTTTATTTAACTTATATGCAGAGTACATCATGAAAACTGCCGGGCTGGATGAAGCATAAGTTGGAATCAAGATTGCTGGAAGAAATATCAATAACCTCAGATATGCAGATAACACCGCTGATGGCAGAAAGCAAAGAGGAACTGAAGATCCTCTTGATGAAAGTGAAAGAGGGGAGTTTAAAAGCTGGTTTAGAACTCAACATTCAGAAAACTAGATCATGGCATCTTGTCCCATCACTTCATGGCAAATAGATGGGGAAACAGTGGCTGACTTTATTTTTGGGGCTCCAAAATCACTGCAACTGGTGACTGCAGCCATGAAGTTAAAAGATGCTTGCTCCTTGGAAGAAAAGCTATGACCAACCTAGACAACATATTAAAAAGCAGGGACATTACTTTGCCAACAAAGGTCCATCTTGTCAAAGCTATGGTTTTTCCAGTAGTCACATATGAATGTGAGAGTTGGACTACAAAGAAAGCTGAGCGCTGAAGAATTGATGCTTTTGAACTGTGGTGTTGGAGTAGACTCTTGAGAGTTTCTTGGACAGCAAGGAGATCCAAACTGTCCATTCTAAAGGAAATCAGTCCTGAATATTCACTGGAAGAACTGATGCTGAAGCTGAAACTCCAATACTTTGGCCACCTGATGCGAAGAGCTGACTTATTTGAAAAGACCCTGATGCTGGGAAAGATTGAAGGTAGGAGGAGAACAGGACGACAGAGGACGAGATGGTTGGATGGCATCACCATCTCGATGAACATGAGTCTGAGCAAGTTCTGGGAGTTGGTGGTGGACAGGGAAGCCTGGCGTGCTGCAGTCCATGGGGTCACAAAGAGTTAGACAAGACTGAGTGACTGAACTGAACTAGGTCAAAACATTTTTATGGTTGTTGTGTTTTGTAAACTGTTTATATGTTTTGCCTACTCTTCTATGTAATTTTATTTTTCTTATTGATTTGAGATAGCTCTTTGTATATATTTTTCAAATAGCTATTTTTGATAGGTGTTAAATTTTGTCCTGCTTTTGTTAATCATTTTTATTTGTTTGTGATAAATTTTTTCATGAGAAAGTTTCATTCAACCTAATGTGCTGATGTTTTCCTTCATCATTTCAGGGTATTGTTTACACTTAGAGTTCTTCTTCACTCCAGTATTATTATTTAAATTCACCAATGATTTTCTCCACTTATTTTATGGGCTCATTTTTACATTTGAGTCTCTGATCCAAGTTAAAAATTTTTGTTCTACACAAATCTGAACTCTTTGATTTTTTTTTTTTACAATGAGTATACATAAGTATCACAATTTTTAAAAATATAGTCACCAGTTAGTATAGTACAGATATATCTTTCTATGAAAATCTTGACAAAAACAAAACCAATAACAGATGTAATTTTAAAAACAATATGGCAAACGAATGAAACCAGGCTTCCCATATTTTGCTTTGAAATTTGAAAGATCACCATATGTGAACCTCCCTCTCCCTTCCCGTGTGTACACACTGTTCTGCACATGAGGACAGCTGGCTTCATGTTGGTGGCCACCCCTCCTGAAGCTTGATATGAATCCACAGGAGGAAAGGAAGAGAAGATGTCAAGGGAAAGAGTAATCGAGTAAGATAAAAGCCTGTTGGAAGCAGAATCAGCATTTACTGCCAGGCAGCAATAGCTCTGCTCAATAGTACGATTCATCTCTCAACTCCCACCCCATTAAAACTCTTCAAAGCTCTCCACCCTTTTGGTCCACAGCCCCAGAGCATCTCCCCAAAGCATAAAGTCAAGAGCATGGGCTCTAGAGCCAAACTGCCCGATTCACATGGACTCTGCTACCTAACTAGCTGTGAGTCCTTAGCAAGTTGCTCAAACATCTTTGGATCTCAGTTTTCTCTCTTAAAAAATGGGAGTAATTACAGTATTACTTAACTCGTATAGGTGTCCCGTGGATGGATTTGGTGAGGTAATACACATCAAGCACTTAGCATAGTATCTGGGATATAATAGTTCTCAGTATTAGCTCTTTTCATTATCTAAGTCTAATTAAGTCTATCTGAGCCTCAAGTCCCTTGTAGAAGTCTAAGGGAATATCAGAAAGTTAGGAATTATGAGATTGTATTGTTGTTTCACATGTTTTGGAAAGTCATGCAAGTTCTGCCTTTGTACTTTGCTAAACTGTAATATGTGGACAATTAGTTTCGTATTACAATTAACTGCTCATTGTAAAGTACTGTAAATATGCAGTTTGAGGGCTACTATTATTAAAGTGGTTCTTATTCACCTGACTTAAAATATGCTGTTTTTTTCCAACTGACTCAGGGCTCTACTCACTACCATTGTGCAATAAAATTAGAGAAAGTTGTTGAATCATTTCAAACCTGCTTATTGATGCTAAGATCCCATTGTGAAATGGGGAGAAAAAATCTTAGTCATGGTTAGGTAATAGCACCATAACAGAAAGGAAAGGAAAGGAAACGTGTGGTAATTGATAAACTATGCAACTGAGGTCTATTTTGTAATAATTCTCCCACCAATCTTATGAAGTTAGCACTTCATAATGTTGGCCTATCAAGTTCCCTTCTTATAGAAAAGTAGATTAAAACTTTACAAGATCACATTACTAGCAGGGATTATTAAGATTCATTTTAGAAAACTGCTTACCACATTTATATGTAGATACAAGTTGCTTTATTTTTTTTCCCCAAAAAATACAGTAATGAGATTAAAATGCACTAATTTATTTTCTTTAAATTCCTTTTTATATGTATTACACTTCATCTTTGGTACACTCTATTGTGGCTGAATTTTTTGGTTCATTTCTTAAAATTCACTAGTTAATATACTTTGATGTGTTTATGTTGCTATTTGGTTTATCTGTTGTTGTTGTTTAGTCGCTGAGTTGTGTCTGACTCTTTTAGGACCCCGTGACTGTAGCCCACCAGGCTCCTCTGTCCATGGGATTCTCCAGGCAAGAATCCTGGAGCAGGTTGCCATTTCCTTCTCCAGGGCATCTTCCAACCCAGGGATCAAACCTGCATTGACAGGTGGATTCTTTCCCACTGATCTACCTGGGAAGCCCTTATTTGGTTTACTTACTAGGACTTTTATTTCAATGATCATATTTTTTTTGTTTTCAAGAGCAACAGGTGATTCTTTAATTAAAACCTGCCTGCTTTTACAGGTGTAGTATCCTCTCATATCTCTGCGGTTATTGATCATAGTCAACATGAAATATTCTTTATTCTAATAACTGTTTCCTTGGGCATTCACACTTGTACTTATTGCCTTTGGTGCCTGTCTTCCATGGTGTTGGTTTTCCTTAAAAGCCTGGTGATTCTTGGTCCACTGCTTGTCTTCGTGTTTGAGCAGCCCAGTCTGTGGGAGCTGCTTCTGCTCCTGGGAGCTGTCACTGGTCACTGCGAATCTCTCCAGCCCTCTTCTTCTCCTTCCTCCTCCTAGACACCTCCCGCCAAATTTCACTACCCTCTGGAACATGTTTCTCAACCCTGTTTTCCTCGTTGTTCTCCTAAGAAGATTTTTCTGACACTTTCCCCCCAATCACTGCCTAAGCTCAGTGAATTTTAGTACCACAGATGTGCTGTATGTCCTTTTATTTATTGTGGTCCTTTGTTGTTGTTCAGTCTCTAAGTCGTGTCCGACTCTTGGCAGCCCCATGGACTGTAGCACACCAGGCTTCCCTGTCCTTCACCATCTCCCAGAATTTGCTCAAACTCAAGGCAACTGAGTCAGTGATGCCATCCAACCATCTCATCCTCTGTTGTCCCCTCCTCCTCCTGCCCTCAACCTTCCCTAGCATCAGGGTCTCTTCCAATGAGTTGGCTCTTCACATCAGGTGCCCTTTGGAGGGCCGCAAATTATTGCAATATTTAGGGGTTTTTTTGTTTGTTTTCTCTCCCCACCCCCAAACCAATTTTTGCCACACAGGGAGCAATAGTGTACACACCCCCAGCTGATGCTGTGTGCTCTGAAGAACATCCCTGCCTTTCTGCACCAAGTGTCCTGGAGGTAAATGCTCTTACTGCCTTCTGCTTAGAAAGTGAAAGTGAAACTGTTAGTTGATCAGTCGTGTCCGACTCTTTGCGACCCCATGGACTGTAGCCCACCAGACTCCTCCTCCGTCCATGGAATTCTCTAGGCAGGAATACTGGAGTGGGTTGCCGTGCCCTTCTCCAAGAGATCTTGCCAACCCAGGGATCGAACCTGGGTCTCCCACATTGCAGGCAGATTCTTTACCCTCTGAGCCACCAGGGAAGCCCCTCTGCTTAGAAAACTGTTGCCCAAAAAACTCTCCTGCTCCTGCATTCAGTGCCTCTGAGCTCAGAACATCCCAACATTGCCCGAGTCCTTCCTACCTCTAGAGTCTCTGATGCACTAGGATGTCTAGTTGCCGTTGTTCTTTTAATAAACTTTATTCTTTAGAGCAGTTTTAGGTTCACAGCAAAATTGAGCAGGAAGTACAGGCCGTTCTCACATACTGCCTCCCCACACCACACACAGCCTCCCCCACCATCAACATCCGCCTCAGTGTGTGGTGCATTGGTTACAGTTGGCATTTGGTTTTCAGCTGATGTTTGCTCTGTTAATCCAATGATACAAGCTTTCAATATTTCTGGAATTCTTCAAACACTTGGACCTACCGGTAGCATATTTTGTTATTTTCAAGCAATAGTATGAATTCTGCTTTGTCTTTATAATTTTTGTAATTTTGAGGGACTGGAACAGGTGGGTAGGGAGACCTTTCCTTATAGTCCTCCATCTCAAATCAATCTTCTAGAGAGACAGTGCTACCATAATTTCAAAAAAAGGAGGCTGAGGTAGTAATTAACTTCCACAGACTGTTATTTTAACTTGTATCGGCAATCCTCCAATTTACCAAAAATCTTCTAAATTCTAAAAGATGAGTAAGTTATTCTTCACTAAATATTCTACATTCATAACAAATCATGTGTATTAGCCTATGTATGATGAAGCAGCAGGGCTCTGTTTTCATGGGTTCTTTCTTTAATGTGCTATACTTATGATTGTTGGAGCTTATGATATATTTAATTTATATCATATATTAAAATGATACATCAATACTGTATGTTTAAGTAAATTTACAGAAGACCACAAAAGCCATTAAATTCTATTTCTATTGTTCCATGTTCACTTTTAATCTATCAGTATATATGCACACATATTGCATAGTCCTAATACTTCATGCATACTACTTTTGTGCTGTTATGTTAGCGTATGTGTTTACTTATACTTACAGTTCTACAAAGTTGCCATTTTTACTACCCACATAATTACTTTTAAGATAATTTTATCTGTTTATGGCTGTGCTGGATCTTCACTGAGGCGCTCAGGCTTTCTCTAGTTGCAGGGAGCAGGGGCCATTCTCTAGTTGCAGTGTGTGGGCCTTTCATTGCAGCGGCTTCTCTTTTTGTGGAGCACAGGCTCCAGGGTGCGTGGCCTTCAGTAGTTGCGGCACGTGGGCTCAGTAGTTGCAGCTCGTGGGCTCAGTAGTTGCGGCACGTGGGCTCAGTAGTTGCAGCTCGTGGGCTCCAGAGCACGGGCTCAGGGGTTGTGGTGCATGGGCTTAGCTGTCTCTCGGCATATAGGATCGTCCCCTGCATTGCAAAGTAAATTCTTAACCTCTGCACCACTAGAGAAGCCTTACTTATATAATTGTCATACAGAATGGAAATCATCCATCTTTACAGACATCTTCTCAGTATTAAGAGTTAAGAATATTTTTATATTGTGTCAAAGAGTATGAATACTGTCAAGCGGCTTTCTAAAAAAATGTCCCCATTTACAGTTCACCTTCAGCCTTGCCAAACACAAAATTTTTTATTCTTTTGGAAGTTTTTAAATTGGCATTTTTTTTTTCCCCACCTTTGTGACTGTGTTTTCCCACTCAATGACTTCCTATCTGTATTGTCCCAGGCGTAAAAGTGTTTGTGGCAGATTATGTTTTCCTAATCTGTCTATAACAACCTAATCATCCAATACATTTTTCTTTGACACTCTTCCCACTGAGCGATAAGCTCTATGCTCTTCCCCTTGATTTTGGGTGGGCTTGTGACTCTGGCAGAAGTGACACTATGTGACCTCCAAGGCTAAGTTAAAAAAAAAAAAAGCAATATAGTGTCTGCTTCCGTTCAAAATAAGTGCATCGAATTATACACTTGCTCTTAGGACTTAGCCACTTTGCTGTGAGAAAGCCCAAGTCACTGTGAGGGGGTCCAGGTGGAGCAGTACAGAGGCCTACAACACATGGTCCTGGCTGAGCTCAGAACAAGCCAGCACCCACTTGCTAACCACATGCCTGAGTCATCTTGACTCACTAGTGCTGAAACTAGTCACCCCTGCTGATGCTGTGGGGTGAGGGGCAGAGGTAAGGTAATCCTGCTGAGTGCTGCCCGATTTAAACATTTATGAGCAAAATAAATAATTGTTTTTGTTTGAAAGCACAGAATTTGGGGCTGGTTTGTGACCCAACAGTTGATAACTGATACAGTGTGCATATCTCCTTTAACCACTTATCAAGGGCAGTTAGGAATGTTGACATGGAGTTGTTTAACTCTTTATTTGGAAGAGCCTCTTTAAAAAAAAGAGAGAAATATAGAGACATGAGAGGTAATATAGGATAACATATGAGTATTCTAGAATTTGACTGCCTGGGGTCAAATTCTGGCTCTGCCAAGCACTGACAAATTGTCAACAGATAGCTTGTTATCTGTTAAGTGGGATGATAATGGTAATCTCCTCATTAGAAGTATTATGAGGATAAAATGAGTTAACGTATATAAAATACTTAGCCCAGTGCCCAGCCAACAGCAAACCTTGTTTAAATGCTAGCCATTCCCAGCAGTTACATATTTTCACATATTCTCTACCGTGTTTTCCATGTTTTTCAAAAAAGTTGCACTGATACACATTTACTTTATTTTTATACTTGGTATCAGTCAGGGTTCTTTCTAGTACAGCTACAGAAAACAGAGTAAAAACAAACCACAATAAAAATTGACTTAAGAAGGAAATAGCCTAACTAACTTAAGCAGAGGTAAGGGGCGATCTGCAGTGGGTCAGTGTATTATCTCAGTCTTGACATCAGAGGACTTCCCTAGTGGTCCAGTGGTTGAGAATCAGCCTTCCATTGCAGGGGACATGGGTTCGATCCCTGGTTGGGGAGCTAAGATCTCACATGCCTCCAGGCAACTAAACCTGAACATAGCAACTAGAGAAAACCCAAATTCTGCAATAAACACCCACCGCAGCCAACCTAAAAAAAAATAAGAATAAATTAGTTCACTACCATATTTTTTTTGTAATGCCATCAAAGACCCAGGTTCTATTTAGCTCTTAGATTTTCTATTAGTAACACAGTGGGGGGAATTCTGTGGTGGTTCGGTGGCTAGGACTCTGTGCTTTTACTGCTTAGGGTCTGGGTTCAGTCCCTGGTCAGGAAATGAAGATCCCACAAGCCATGTACCAAGGCCAAAAAGGAAAAAAAGTAACATAGTGTGAAAATAATTCTGTCATACCCAGATATGACAAAATATAAAGGAAGAAGAAAAGTCATCTCTCTTTTGGTTCTCTCATAAAAGGAAAAAAGCTTTTCTTTGAAGACTTACATCCACTGGGTATGTCCTCAATCTATAACCAAATCTCTTAAATGTGATTAGAATGGAATAGGTGTTGGACTGTCAACTACAATGTTCACTGAACACTTTGAAGCGTATACAACTTGATTCTGATAATATATGCTGTTTCAAATGGCAACCCACTCCAGTATTCTTGCCTGGAGAATCCCAGGGACAGAGGAGCCTGGTGGGCTATCGTCTGTGGGGCTGCACAGAGTCGGACACGACTGATGAGACTTAGCAGCAGCAGCATCAATGTGTGCATGCCAAGTTGCTTTAGTCACGGCCACCCTGTGCAACCCATGGACTGTAGCCCGCCAGGCTCCTCTGTCCATGGGATTCTCCAGGCAAGAATATTGGGTGGCTTGCCATGCCCTCCTCAAGGGGATATTTCTGACCCAGGGATGGAATCCGCATCTCTTACATCTGCCTTGGCAAGTGGGTTCTTTAACACTAGCACCCCCTGGAAGGCCCCTGTTTAATCAATCAGTTCAGTTCAGTTCATTCACTCAGTCGTGTCTGACTCTTTGCAACCCCATGGACTGCAGCACGCCAGGCCTCTCTCTCCATCACCCACTTCTGGTGTTAACTCAAACTCATGTCCATTGAGTCAGTGATGCCATTGAACCATCTCATCCTCTGTCATCCCCTTCTCCTCCCACCTTCAATCTTTCCCAGCATCAGGGTCTTTTCAGATGAGTCAACTCTTCGCATCGGGGCCAAAGTGTTGGAGTTTCAGCTTCAGCATCAGTCCTTCCAATGAACACTCAGGACTGATTTCCTTTAGGATGGATTAGTTGGATCTCCTTGTAGTCCAAGGGACTCTCAAGAGTCTTCTCCAACACCACAGTTAAAAAGCATCAATTCTTCAGCGCTCAGCTTTCTTTATGGCCCAACTCTCACATCCATAGATTTGACAAGACGGACCTTTGTTGGCAAAGTAATGTCCCTGCTTTTTAATATGCTGTCTAGGTTGGTCATAACTTTCCTTCCGAGGAGCAAGAGTCTTTTAATTTCATGGCTGCAATCACCATCTGCAGTGATTTTGGAGCCCAAGAAAATAAAATCTATCACTGTTTCCATTGTTTCCCCATCTATTTGCCATAAAGTGATGGGACCAGATGCCATGATCTTAGTTTTCTGAATGTTGAGTTTCAAGCCAACTTTTTCGCTTGTCTCTTTCACTTTCATCAAGAGGCTCTTTGGTTCCTCTTTGCTTTCTGCCATAAGGGTGGTGTCATCTGCATATCTGAGGTGGTTGATATTTCTCCTGGAAATCTTGATTCCTGGTTGTGGTTCATCCAGCCCAGTGTTTCTCATGATGTACTCTGCATAGAAGTTAAATAAGCAGGTGACAATATACAGCCTTGATGTACTCCTTTCCTGATTTGGAACCAGTTTGTTGTTCCATGTCCAGTTCTAACTGTTGCTTCCTGACCTGCATACAGATTTCTCTAGAGGCAGGTCAGGTGGTCTGGTATTCCCATCTCTTGAAAAATTTTCCACAGTTTGTTGTGATCCACATAGTCAAAGGCTTTGGCATAGTCAGTAAAGCAGAAGTAGATGTTTTTCTGGAACTCTCTTGCTATTTTGATGATCCAACAGATGTTGGCAATTTGACCTCTGGTTCCTCTGCCTTTTCTAAAACCAGCTTGAACATCTGAAAGTTTATGGTTCACGTACTGTTGAAGCCTGGCTTGGAGAATTTTGAGCATTACCTTACTAGCGTGTGAGATGAGTGCAATTGTCCAGGTGGTTCATTACTTTTAAATTCTAGCTTTGTAGAGGATGGGCTTCCCAGGATGTCGCAGTGGTTAAGAATCTGACTGCCAATGTAGGAGATGCAGGAGTCCCGGGTTCAATCCCTGGGTTGGGAAGTTGCCTTGGAGGAGGAAATGGTTACCCCCTCCAGTATTCTTGCCTGGGAAATTCTGGAGGTGCCGGAGCCTAGTGGACTGTAGTCCATGGGGTCACAAAAGAGCCCAGACACAACTTAGTGACTAAACAAAGAGGACAAAGCAGAGACAGACTTAAAGATGCTGTACTTGAAGATTTGACTGATGAAGCCACAGGCCAAGGAATGTCAAGAACCAGCAAAAGCAAGAAGAATCAATGGATGGATTCTCCCTTTGGAGGACGTGTGGCTCCATCAACACCTTGATTTCAGTCTGGTGATATGAGTTCAGGACTTCTGACTTACAGATCTGTGAGGGAATACATCTCTATTGTTTGAAGCCATCACTTCTGAGATAATTTGTTAGAGCCGCCATAAGAAGTGAATATGATTCCCATCCAATAATACTTTTTCAGTTATAGGGAGATTTAAGAATCATACATTGGTGGGCTCCCGAAACCTTTTTTTATCTTCCAGTTCTGACCTAATGGCACCACACAAGTCAATCACACTGTAAACTTAGTGAAAGAAGCCTCTTTACAGCACCCTTCCACACATAATCAGCCAGCTTGAGTCATTTTTCAAGGCAGCTCAATAGCATGCAGCTCAGCACTGCCTCCACCCATTGCCCCCACCAGTTCTGTGCAGGTTGATCTCCAAGGATCTGTCACCTTTCAAATTCTCCCATCTCTCAGGAGACTCTAGCCTTTAGGACCGTGTTTGTAATGACAGCAAGATTCCTGGATTTAGAAATAAGAACTACCTTTGGTATCTAATATGAAAACAAATAATTGTATGGAACTGACACGCTGGTAACGTAGGTGCCTTCAAATCTAGAAAAAAATTCTGCCAGTTTCCTAAATACAGTTGGCTATAATTATCTGGCTGAGAAGAATATGGAAACATTCTAGCTTCCATAAGACCAGAGTTGAGCAAGATGTCCTGCCTTACAAAAAGCCAGTTGAATGAAACCTAAAAATGGAATGCAGCCATACAGGTACAGCATGTCTTTTCTCTGCTCACAGAAATTTCCACTTGACAGAGTGTCTTTGTGTTTGGGTTCCTTCAGAAGCAGCCTGGGGCCCCCTGGCCACTGGAGATAGATACAAGGTCTTCACTCTTTTTCAGCCACTTTATGTTTGGGTTTTGTTTTTTTAAAAAGGTTTCTTTGTTTTATTTTGTTTTTGTTTTTTTTAAAAACCAGGAAAGCAGCTTGCATTTCCAAGGTCAGCAGCTCCCTCTCAAATCTCTTCTTTTCACGACCATGTTATTTTGTTTTTCTTGACCCTAGGGAAAAATTCAACCACAAATGTAATGTTTATCCTTCAAAATAGCAGCTGAAAAAAGCACAGGATGTGTGAGACTAAAAACACTCTTTTCGCTTCCTTTTCTCTGTGTGTGTGTGTGTGTGTGTGTTATATCTTCCTCAGGTTTCTTCCAAAGGGAGCCTACTCTAAGTAAGAGTTTTCAGTTTGGCTGGGAGGGCGAAGTTCCCCAAATGAGAGCAGCATCACCTTGAGAATAGAAGCTTGCACGCTCTGTGCCTTTGGGTTCGGGGTTAACTTCAGTTTAGCAATAATTCTTCTCCTACCTTCTCTTCTTCATTAAGTCATGACTTCAAGCATGTTAGTCCTGCCTCCCTCCTCAGTTGTTTGAAAATACCGTTTAGATCATGGGTACTAGAGATCCCAAAAGACTGGCTTTTCTTGGGAACTCAATACGAAAGTCGTCTTGGAAACCTGACAGAAGCATCAACTCAGCCATTTACTTTCCTTTTGGATGCATTCCATTTGACAATAAGATATTTTAGTTTAAATTCTTGCCTCACAAAACTGCTTGTTCTTAATGATATGTGTCCTTTCTTCCACGTCTCATAGGCGTCACCCTCTTTGCTCAAGTCTTCCTTTATCTTTGAGTCTTGGCACACTGTTCTGCAACCAACTTGCTATTAACAAGGAATCTACTTGTTTTTTTTAACAAGGGACCTTTCTCATCCTCATTATTTCAGTTATGCCTTTTTATAAAGTGTCTATAGGTACTGTGGCAAATGGTTTCTTAAAAAATTGAATTGAATTGCTTCGGTTAAATGCCATTAAGATTCCTCATCTGCAGCATACACACGTTTGGGTCTGTTATACGCACTCTCGTTTTCATTCAATTAACCCTGGTGTCTTAGAATGATGGCCATGCTATTTCTTGGGATTGTCTATAATGCAATAAACTTTATTATGCCTCCAAAGTGTCATCTTTCTTTTTGCAAAAATGTAACTAGTTCATTTTAGAAAGAAATGAATTTTTTGAAAACTGAATAACCCAAAGGAAAGAAAAACTCGGTGTGGTGTATCTAGAGCAGCAGGCTCCATAGGTGGTGGTTTGCCCACAGCGCCGAGAGGCATTGAAAAAGTTAAGAACAAAAGATCCTCGGACCTCCCTGGAGATCCAGTGGTTAAGACTTTGCCTTCCAGTGCAGAGGGTGCAGATTCAGGGAGCCAAGATCCCAAATGCCTCATGGCCAGAAAAAACAAAACATAAAACAGAATCAATACTGTAACAAATTCAACAAAGACTTTAAAAATGGTCCACATCAAAAAAAAAAAAAAATCTTAAAAAAAAGAACAAATGGTCCTCTTCTGAATAGTGCAAGTCTCAGTGAAGTATTGCCCCCACATCTCCCTTTTCCTTTTAGTAATTTAAAGGATGATCATTGAGATTAGGCTACTTTAAATACGTGCCTAAGTGTATGGACATTTCTGAAACTACAAGGAATTTTTTTTTTCTATGACTGGAAGTTTATTTGCAGTTCTGCACGATTTTGTTCTTTCAGGGAATGTCTTACTGTGTTTGTTCCTTCAATTCTTATACATCTAAAAAAAAATCGTCCAGAGCGAGCACTTTGAAAGAGGAAGAAGATACTATTCTTTATTCCTTTGCTGTTATCTCTGATGAAACCAAAGGTGGGCCACTTCCTCGGTCTATCTTTTAGCATCTTATCTGATTTTCTTTTATAATATTATTTTTTCCCTTCCATGTGGTCTTTTAAAGCAAATGGCAGTTAAATGAGCAGTTTCTGGATTAGGTCAGGTAATTTCTCAAGATGGATTTTATAAGCCTATTATGTCGTGTAATCAATCAGCTCCAAGAACATCCTAAGGAGAAACGTGTGTGTTTAGTATACTTAGCATGCCTGAATTTCCCTTGGCCTTCAAAATGTATATTCCAGCTCTGCTCCTATTTTATCTGCCTGAAACATCTTTTAAAGAAAATTATAAACATAAAAAAGAAGTTTCTAAATAAATACTTGGGTGTTGATTCTCTAGAGTGTTCATAAATCAAACTCCACCGTCCCCCGCCCCCCCTTTTCTTAAATTTAGCCAGAGGAAAACTAAACGAAAGATTATACAGAAATGATCTCTTTAGATGCTTTCTGACTCAAGGTACAATTTTTCTCTTGGGTATATGCCTTCCCTCTTATGCTATGATTCAAAGCAGAAGGAAGTTGATGATACCACATTCAAAGTAAAAATCCAAGTAGATTTCTCCTGCTCTGGTGGACTTATTTGCATTTCTCATGTTCTTTTGCAGTTGGTTAAAGTGATTTGGCACCCACATTCCCTAAGTGGGGAATAAAATAATTCCTTTTGTATCCAAGTGTTTTTTAAGGTGCAATCTGTGATGGGGAGGCTCTTAAACATACTTCCCAAGACCTTCTTTTGTCCCTGGTATGGGTCGCACAGCACAGTTCATTGTTATACATCTTATCTTGAGCTCCTTTAGTTGTAGTCTGCTAATTTATTTTATAGATATCATCCCCTAAAGATATATATTTTTAATAGTCTCCTCTTGGGCATGGAAAAAACTTAAAGTATTTTTAGAGATTACTGGGGCAGAACTGAAGAGAAGAAAGCAACTCATTCACCATCCCAAAGATCTTGCAATTATTACCAAGTTTAAGAAACACAGCTCTGAATATATGCCCCACCTCTGTTTGCCCTAGGAGTGTAGTAGCAAGGAGTCAGAACCGGGCAACACAGATTAACTGTGCCAGTAGGTGCTAAGGGTTTGTCAGTAACTCATTGTAAGGTCTTTCCCAGGTCTTTGGGTCTACTAAGGGCTAGAAATACAGGGAAAGTTTTAGTTAGGCATAGACTGTCATGGTGATCTAAGAAATGATCTCTGAGTAAATAGGAACTAGCCTCTTCATTGGGCTTCTGAGGTGGCTCAGCGGTAGTGGGTTCTTTTACTGCTGGAAAAAGGAGATGCAGGAAATGCGGGTTCAATCCCTGGGTCGGGAAGATCCCTTGGAGAATGGCATGGGAACCCACTCCAGGATTCTTGCCTGGAGAATCCCATGGACAGAAGGGCCAGGCGGGCTACAGCCCATAGTGTTGCACAGGGTCAGACACAACTGAAGCAACTTAGCAGGAACACACACATAGCCTCCTAAATCAGTATCTATGGCTGGGTTTGGGTTGTACTACCACCTAGAAGCCACAGAGATTCAATGTGCAATAAAGCCCTTACTGTTACTAGCCCATTAGTTATGCTGCTTTATGAGTGTTTTCCTTGCTTAATAACCATAGCTGGATGCAATGGATCTTGAGGTCCCAAGTTGGAAATGTCATTTTAGTGATCATAGCTCAGTTGACCACAGTTGTGCAGGAGACCAAATGAATTCAAGTTTTTTTGTTGATTTTTGAATTTTGTTTTTAGCGATTGGAAGGAAAGTTATTTTGTGTTATGTCTGAGGAAGCATGGCCTTCCCATTAGATTGTATTGCAGTCTGTTCTTGGACAAGGCAGTAAAACAACTATCAGAAGACTTCTTGAAGTCTTTTCCAGGACTTTGATTGTATTAGGTAGAACAGTGAACACAAGGCAAAATCCTCTGGCTATTTAGTTTGAGAACATGAGATTTCACATTTATGGTTTTCAGAAATTTGACTATTCCCAAACAGCCAAGTTAACTCTTAAATTCCCTGCCCAACCTTTATTTTTCTATTTTGACCTAGATTTAAAATTGCATATATAACTTAGATGTAATTAATGAGTATATATTAAATACAAGATATACAAAAATATTTAGAGATGTGGTATCTCAAACCATGATTAGACTATCTTAGCCATTCTCATAAAGCTTCTAGGCAAATTAATTTTACAAGTTATTTGGCAATTAAATTTATGAAAATATTTCCAGGAGAGAACATATGTTGCCATACGTTCCGATAATAAATGCACCTACACTTCAAATAATACTTTTGGAGTTAGGGTTAAGTGATATTCTTTCCTTTATGTCACTAAAGTGTCGGAATGGTAAATAACTCAGCAGAATTCACGTAGTGAGCACTGTTTCTGTTTCAGCTGTAAAGAAAAAGTCAAAAAGTAAGGAAGAAAAAAATATTTAGGAATCACATGGGGCCTGTTAATCCTAGGGTAATGAATACATCAAAAAAAAAAATCAGTGTTAGATGAAGTCTGCCTTCAGGTGTTCATATGTGTCCTACTGTCATTGACCAAGCCTGTTAATAATTCCTGGGAAACCAAAATAGAAAATAAAATCCAAGCATTTTTTCCTTCTGTGCTTAATCTAGTTTCACATGCTCATAGAGGGCCACGTGCAGAGGGCTTGAACTTGGCACTTCAGACCAGAGTTCCTGGTTCAGAATGGCTCCCTCCACACCTCAGCTGGGAGGGCCGTATGCAGATCTCACACACACACACACACACACACACACAGAGATCTCACACACACACACACACACACACACACACACACACACGATACCTCAATCCACAATGACACCTCAGCTGGGAGGGCCGTATGCAGATCTATGCAGATCTCACACACACACACACATCTCACACACACACACACACACACACCACACACACACAGACCTCACACACACACACACAGATCTCACACACACACACACACACACACACACACACACACACACACACGATCTCACACACACACACACACACACACACACACACACACACACACACACACACACACCACACACATCTACACACACACACACACACACACACCACACACACACACACACAGACACACACAACACACACACACCACACCACACACCATACCTCAATCCACAATGACACCTCAGCTCGATGTATCACACACACACACACACACACACACACACGATCTCACACACACACACACACACACACACAACACACACAGATCTCACACACACACACACACACACACACACAGATCTCACACACACACACACACACACACACACACACACAGAGATCTCACACACACACACACACACACACACACACACACACACACACACACGATACCTCAATCCACAATGACACCTCAGCTGGGAGGGCCGTAGCAGATCTCACACACACACACACACACACACACACAGAGATCTCACACACACACACACACACACACACACGATACCTCAATCCACAATGACACACAATGACTCAGCTGGGAGGGCCGTATGCAGATCTCACACACACACACACACACACACACACACACACAGATCTCACACACACACACACACACACACACACAGATCTCACACACACACACACACACACACACAGAGATCTCACACACACACACACACACACACACACACACACGATACCTCAATCCACAATGGCAGTGGCGGGCTGTGTGCAGACAGGCTGTGTTGCTCAGATGCACCTTCCTGGGAGAACCCTGCCCCCTCCCTGCTGAACAGGCCCCTATAAAGCACCTTGCCCACAGCCTGTGGAGTTAAGTGCTCTGGAGCCCAAGCTCACACTTGGCTCTCCATTCTTTGATAAGAGAAATGTTTCCAGGACTTCCCTGGTGGTCCAGTGGCTAAGACTCCACCCTCCAATGCAGGAGGCCTAGTTTCAATCCCTGGTTAGGGAACTAGATCCCACATGCTGTAACTAGAGATCCTGCATGCTGCAACTAAAACCTGGTGAAGCCAAATAATACTATAAATAAAAAAATTTTTTTTAAATTTCTGTTGCTTCTGAGCTGAACTTGGTCTTGTTCTATTGGCTCAAGCAACATCGGGCATGAGAACCTTTGTTGGGACTCAAAAGTGTCAGTAACACTACATACAGTGTCTAATTTTTTAAAAAGTGAACAAAAAAAAAAGAAACTATCTGGAAATTTCATCAAACATCTAAGAAACTCATGAAAATAAATTTCTTAATACTGATTTCATATTCTTTCCTCTTTTGTTGTAACAAAACGGCAAACTATCTGCTTTCTCTGTATTAATGAGAAAAAAGATTCTGATAAAGATACAAGTTGGACAAGACTGCCCAGAATAGACTGAAGAGAGTTCACTGGGGACATTAGGTTGATTCGATGATAGAGGACCTTAAAAAGTTTAGGCTACACACATGCACATACACTCTCACACACACACACTGCCTGTGTGTGTGGACTATGTACATATGCACTCACAACAGAGAAATATTAGCGCCTTCCCCCACAATCTGTGTTGCCAAAATAATAGTTATGACAACAGCAGCACCTCTGCACCATTTGCCTGAAAGTTCTTAGGCTTCCTGGATGAAGGAAGGCCTTTGACGCTTGGTGAAAGTTAACTAGAGCAGGGCAGACTTTTCTATCGTCTTCGGCCAGTCTTTGCGTGCCTGAGTTTTATAATAACTTATTTGACCTAGAAACACACATACTCTCTATCATATGTTATTATTAGCTATGCTGGTTTATATGGTATCCTTTCTTCTAACATAAATAAAAGCATTAAGGAACATCTTTATCCTCATTTTTTTTTTTTAAAGAGGGAAGTTGATTCAATGGTCTGGAAAGCTGTTTTAACGGTTTTTGGTGTTTCCTTCTTTTTCATGTCCTCGGAATGCCAGATTAATCTTTACAGAGAAAACTTTTTTTTTTTCCACCAAATAGGTTTTTTGCAGAAATGTTCAGCAATCCCCTCAGGAAAAATTCCACACTAGTCATTCTAACAGGACATGCAGATTTATAGCTCCATCCACCCTCTGCAGCTGTTGATCCCCACATTGCTTAGCATACACCCTCTCCCAGAGGCCGCTCTTTGCCTGGTTCAGTCCTTTCTAGTGGTCTTGGAGTTTTTCGTGCTGTCTGCATCCAAATCCTTCCCATTCCTCCAACTAAAATCTTGTCTCTGTGAAAACTTACCAGGCCCCTCCAGGTCATTCCAGCCTCCAACCTCTTACTCTGAACAGATGGTTTATTTGTTGAGTATTGCTGATAAAATCTGAGGCAAGATGAGGTGTTTTTTTTTTTTTTTTTTTTAAGATGAGGTTTAAGCCAGAGAAGGGCTCAGGTCTGAGCGGATTCTGTCCGTTGGACTATCTTTGTGCCTTCTTGCCATATCTCTCATTTCCTCTCTGTCATTTATTTTTTCAACTTGCTTTTCTTATGGTTTCTTCCCACCCCACCCCCCCGCCCTGCCCTGTGTTTTAAATGTGAAGACTCATATCCTTAGCATGAATGGACTTGATAGCCAGGCTTTGGAGGAGGGCAACAGACAGATGGCAACTAGAAAACTAAAGCACTGGGAGTGGAACATACCTACTCTTCTCACACTCAAACTGAAATACTGTAAAAATGTCAATGCCACAGTCAATCGAATCAAAAGAGAACTACATTTATAAACAAGACAATTCCCAAAGGGTTGGCGTATTACAGGTTGACTTCCCTAGTGGCTCAGAAGGTAAAGAATCCGCCTGCAATGCAGGAGACCAAGGTTCGATCCCTGCGTCGGGAAGATCCCCTGGAGAAGGAAACGGCAACCCACTCCAGTATTCGTTCCTGGAGAATTCCTTGGGCAGAGGAGCCTGACAGGCTACAGTTCATGAGGTTGCAGAGTCAGATATGACTGAGCGACTAACACTGGCCTATTACAACACCCCTAAGAACTAATTTAGTTCATCAGGGAAAACAGTGACATGGTATAAAATTAAAAAATTGGAAAACATTTATAGGATTGAGGACAGGAGGAGAAGGAGGCAACAGAGAATGAGATGGTTGGATGGCGTTGGACATGAGTTTGAGTCAACTCTGGGAGACAGTGAAAGACAGGGAAGCCTGACATGCTGCAGTCCATGGGGTCACCGAGTCGGACACAACTTGGTGTGTCTGAACAAAAACCACAATTGAGGTGGGGAGGCAATAAAATATATAAACTTGGGAGGTAAGAAATTTAGAAACAATAAAGGCTATCTGAAGTACTGCTGGGGGAAATAGCAACAACCTCAGATATGCAGATGACACCACCCTTCTGGCAGAAAGCAAAGAGGAACTAAAGGGCCTCTTGATGAAGGTTAAAGAGGAGAGTGAAAAAGCTGGCTTAAAACTCAACATTCAAAAAAACTAAGATCATGACGTCAGGTCCCATCACTTCATGGCACATAGATGGGGAAACAATGGAAACAGTGACAGACTTTATTTTGGGGGGCACCAAAATCACTGCAGATGGTGACTGTAGCCATGAAATTAAAAGACGATTGCTCCTTGGAAGAAAAGCTATGACCAACCTAGACAGCATATTAAAAAGCAGAGACATTACTTCACCGACAAAGGTCTGTTTAGTCAAAGCTATGGTTTTTCCAGTAGCTGTACAGATGTGAGAGTTGGACCACAAAGATAGCTGAGCGCCAAAGAACTGATGCTTTTGAACTGTGGTGTTGGAAAAGACTCTTGAGAATCCCTTGGACTGCAAGGAGATCAAACCAGTTAATCCTAAAGGAGATCAGTCCTGGGTGTTCACTGGAAGGACTGATGCTGAAGCTGAAACCCCAATACTTTGGCCACCTGATGCAAAGAACCAACTCATTAGAAAAGACCCTGATGCTGGGACAGATTGAAGGCAGGAGGAGAAGGGGGCCACAGAGGATGAGATGTTTGGATGGCATCACTGACTCAATGGACATGAGTTTGAGCAAGCTCCGGGAGATGGTGGAGGACAAGAAAGCCTGGTGTGCTGCAGTCCATGGGGTCACAAAGAGTCGGACGTGACTGAGCGACTGAACAACAACAACAATTTTGAAATTAGGAAGGAGTGAGGAAAACAGTGCTTGCTTAAGTCTAGAGAGAAGCAAGTAGATGCCTTCACCTTTTTGCCTAGAAGAAACACCTTTAAAAAAAATAAATAAAAGCTAAGACAAAGCCACAAGGTGTTCAGCTATAGTCACACACTGGGTTAAGAGGGATGTTGTCAAGAACACATTTTAAAGGGCATATTCAGGGATGTTGTTTCACTAAGGGTCCTATATTTGCAAAAATGTTTTCCTGATCAACCTGCTAAATCTGAAGGAGAATGCACAGAAAGTATAAAGATGTAAAAGAACCCTGGGGCAGGCAGGGGTAGGGGGTGGGGCGGGGAGGGATTTGGCCCACCGAATCCCTTTCCAGCACATCACACAA
This sequence comes from Cervus canadensis, assembly GCF_019320065.1. NCBI lineage: Eukaryota > Metazoa > Chordata > Mammalia > Artiodactyla > Cervidae > Cervus > Cervus canadensis. The sequence goes on from NC_057394.1 coordinate 66,348,255, forward strand.
ATCTAAATGATCTAAGATCCTTGAGTTTATTTTGCTGACTCTAGTTTGTCCTCCCATCACTCTCTCAAAATCAACATGGAAAGGGAAGACGGAGGTCTTCCAAGACTTTCTTTACATTCAGTAGTTAGTGGTAACTTATGACTATGTTTTCAACTTTCTTCTGTTAAGTCATTGACTCCTCCTCCCCCACTCTGTTTTCAGGGTCATTGGGCAACCCTTTATAAATCACAGGACTGGATTTGCTTTGTTTGGTCTTGTTCCAGCTTCTTCATTATCTCTTCTGTTGTGTACTACACAGTTTTGTAGACACACCGGATAAAGTGGAGAAACAAAGCCAGATTAGTCCCAGACTGCTTGCCAGCTGATTTTAAACTATTGCTTGCTGCTGGTACACAAAACAAGGAATAGTGTTTTATTCCTGAATTTTTAGACTAGAAATGGGAGGGGGTAGTTAATTTTTGGTTCTGTCAAACATCTTTGTTCTTTCTTTGCCTCAGTTTCTTAATTTGTTTAATAGTGCTGTTCATAATTTTGTTTTCTTCCCTAATTCTCTATAGTGCAAAATGCCTTGGGTATTTTTCCACCATTCTAGTATCATTAAAAGAGGAGCAGGAAGGATATATGTATAACCTTTTACAATCATCTAGATCTTGCTTCCAGAATTTCTTGGTCTTCAATTGTAGAGTTTCAAGAAACCTCTGAAACTATGTCAGTTCACAGAGTCAGCCCCACAGAGTTGATCCCCGGACTAGGGAAACCCAGGGAGTTTAAATAAATCACTGCAAGTCATATGGCTAGCTAGGGTCAGGACATGGCAGGACTTGAACCTAACTCTTAGTATTTTCAACTGAACACATAACTCATTTGTACTCGAATTTCAGGATGCTTAAGCAGACTCAAGGTTTGGGCTGGATTTCTACCTCAGTCCAGGATGACTCTTGTAAATATATGATCTGGAAGATTCTGAGATCTTGGTATGATTGCAGGGAATTATGGTCTGATTATGGGCTTCCCAGGTGGCCCTAGTGGTAAAGAACTCACCTGCCAATGCAGGAAACATAAGAGACCACATCTTCCATCCCTGGATTGGGAAGATCCCCTGGAGGAGAACATGACAACCCATTCCAGTATTCTTGCCTGAAGAATCTCATGGACAGAGGAGACTGGGGGACTACAGTCCATAGCGTTGCAAAGAGATACGTCTGAAGGGACTTAGCACTCACACATGGTCTGATTCTGTGGAGAGTCTAAGAGACCTAACCCCCTCCTTGAACAGAACCAAATCCCCAGAACCTCACACTCAACCCACTTTCTTCACGTTTGACTCAGAGCAGAGCTGACACAGCTGAAACATTCGAGAGTACGCCCACATCTCTGGTTTACTGTGGACAGAGTGGAGTGAAACAAGGATTCAAGATCAACCATTCGTCCAAAGGGTCGTCTGTTGATCATCATTAACAGTATCACTGCAGGCCCGTATCCTCTCTCGAATTAGTTGTAAGTGAAATCACTTCAAAACAAAATTTTGCTTTATCCATATTTTTTTCTAATTTTGCAGAAAGCAGCTAAAGACTCATCAGCGAATATGAATCACAAATCAGCCCCGTGTGCATGTGGGTTTTGTCCAAGTCTACACAAGAGGGGAACATTTTGTTTTAGAAATGTGAGATGTATGAAATACAAATCTGCCAAGAACCTTCCTCCGAATTGCTCTGGGACTAGGCAGGGCAGCCTGGGACCTTGCGAGGGCGGGGAGGGGGGCAGAAAACAAGGCAAGTGTGAGTCAGGTAACGCCCTTGGGTGGGGTCCGGGGAAGATAAAGAAGTGAGATCATAAGGACAGAGAGCACTGAACTTTTGTGTTCCACTGAGTCGGATCCATAATAAAGTTAGACAGTGGAGGTATGGAGGCCCCCAGAGTCCACAGCCTTTAGGTTCACGGTGGGGGCAACAGGCAGGGAAGGGTCGACCTGGTTCTGCCAGAGGTCAACGCACAGTTAGGGCGGACCCAGGAAAGTTCACCTGATTTTGCTAAAAAGCTGCAATCCTGTGCACGGAGGTAAACAGGGTTGGAAGCGAAATCGGAACTGCAAAATCCAGGCCCTCGCCCAAAAGCACCTCCCCTCCCCCACGCCTTTCCTTCCCTGCCCGATCCCCTCCTCAGACTCGGGATGAGGGCAGGGGTCGCCGACCCCCCGCTATCGGTTGGTCACTTGCGGGGGTCAGACTGCGGGACCCCGCCCATATGGCCTCCGGCCCCGCCCCTGGCCCCGCCCACCTCGATCGGCCCGCCCCCGTTGGGGAGAGAGCCGTCTCCGCCCTCGCCCCCGAGCTGCGAGGCTGCAGGACTAGTGCCGCAGTCGCCGCCTCGGCCACCGCGCAGCTGCCGGTCCACCTCCGCCACCGCTTAGCCGTGCTCGGAGCCCGGCCGAGGAGGCTGCCGCCGCCGCCAGGAGCCCGCAGCCTGCGCCCCGAGCCCGCCGCCGCCGCCGCCCTCCGAGGGCGCCCCAGGCCGCGCCATGGTGAAGGTGACGTTCAATTCGGCTCTGGCCCAGAAGGAGGCCAAGAAGGACGAGGCAAAGAGCGGCGAGGAGGCGCTCATCATCCCTCCGGACGCCGTTGCCGTGGACTGCAAGGTCCGAGGGCCGGGGCTCGGGGAAGTGGGCCGGCTGGGGCCCCGGGAGAGCTGCGCCAGGCCAGGGCGGCTGTGCGCCCGGGGCTGCGCGGGGTGCGCGCGGGACGGGGGTCCCCGAGAGGGCCGAGCGCTCCCTTCTCTCGGGCTGCTCCCCGTTCTTGTCCGGCGCAGCTTCTTTGTAAGAAAGTGCGTGTGCAGAAAGCGGTGCCCGGCGCGGGATCGGGGGCTTGGGGGGCTCCGGGGGAGGAGGGTTGGAGAAAGGGGCCGAGTGCACGGTGCTGGGTGCAGTCGAGGAATGTGTGTGGGGCCGGGCCGGGGTTCGTTCCGCCTGGAGACCGGCAGCGACATGCAAAACGACAAAACAACAACAAGAGTTTGGCACGTCCTCCCAGTATAAATAATGTCCCTAAGATGGCTGACATCATCACAAGCCTAAACCGCAGTTGCTTCCTTACTTTCGTTTCCAGGCTGAACTGCACTGGGACTAAGTCCGGCTCCTGTAAGCCTCTTAATTTTAAAAGCGTTTTTTTCCCTTTAACCTTCTCTTTCTTCGCGGCCCTTTGGTAGCGGTAGGTGAACTTCGCCGTGGGGTCTGGAGAGGGAGGGAGCGGGCGAGGGGAGAAGGCAAGGTGATGGTCTGCTCAGAGTAGGTTCTGGCTGTTCACTTTATAACTGAAATATTCCTGGTAAAGGTTACTAATTACTATCTGGATGTTAGTGTAAAACCGACAGTTCACTTTTAAATTATATCAGCAACTTTACGAGAACCCCTTAAGCTAAGTGAAACTAAACAAACTTGTCCTGCGTCTCTTTCAAAATTGTCCTTCATCCCTTTTAAAATTGTCCACCGTCCCTTCAAAAACTCTTCTTTATTTTACAAAATCCCCCTTTTAGCCCTAAGCAAAAATCCGGAGAAGAACTATTATCGTGCCACAGTAATACTCATTTAGGATGTGATTGTAATTGTCTCAGAAGTTGAATAAACAGGAAAGGTTCACAACCTTTCTACCAGATCTTCAGGCTGCAAATATTTAATCCTGTAGAAATTAGTTGTAGAATTATTTATGTTCTGTAACTTTTAATTTTTTTGTTAGCATTTTTGAAGACCTGCTGTAAGTAGGATAAACTTAGTTTTAACTCTGAAAAACCCAGTAACTTGTGCAGGTATAAACACTGTTTTTTAATATATTACTACTACTGGGAAACGCAGTGTGAAAAATGTGTGAAAATACAGTGTTAATCTGCACGTGCCTATACTGGGTTTTTGGAAATGTTCTAGTTAAAAACACAAATGTCAGGAGTTGATTTTTAAATGACTGTCTTGCCTTGAAATAGGAAGTGGACAGATTCCCTAAAAGGATTAAGCGTTTTGGTATTGGTATTTGTTTGCCTGAATCCATTGCAAAGTCTAGGTTTTAGAGAAAATGTTTGGAATCCACAGAGGATAATTCCAGCCGTAAATTATTATCTGAGCTCTGTATTTGTCTAACATTCATTGTACCTAAATTAGATTGATAGTCAAGTACCCTGTCATAACAGACTGAAATACATATATAGAGATTAGGTAGATTTTAATCCTATTACATATCTTTTTAAAAATCCTATGAACAAATACAATTCCTCTCATTAAAAAAGAGAGGAAGAAAGGATCCGATGATGTCACTTCAGATAGCTTTTCCCAGTTCCTGTTGTGAAGGAGATTTGAAACGCTGGACAAAAATCAGAAATAATTTGCTGGGCAGCTGTAAATCTGATTTTGGACATTTATTGTCAGTTCTGAAATGATGACTGTGTTTTCAGATTCTCAGAATTTCTCACAATTTCACCATATTCAAATATTGTGGTCATAGCAGCAGTAAAAGAAAAAAAAAAGTAACCATTCCTAGCTGTTTTCTCAGATCCCCATATCCAAAGAAAAATGCTAGAACTAAGCTGTGAGGGCCTGTCTTCCTTTATAACCACACAGCAGTCATGGATGAACTGGCAGATACAAAATGACTAATTCTTTTTCGAGCTGTGAACTCGAAGACCTATTAAGTGAGTGACAGAATATTGCTGTATGTTAGGAGAATCATAACCCGTCAGTCACTTAACAGTAAATGCAAAGCTTGCTTAGTAACAGGCATTTGCAGACGGTCTCTTAGAGCTCGGACGGTGGTTACATAATGTTCTTTGACTCCTCTGGTGACTGTACCGTGACCGCTGAGTCTGACTCCGACCGCTGAGTCTGACTCCGAATTCTGCACAGAATCTGTCTTCCTGTGTTTGCCTCGGGCATTTCCTTGCCTGGTTGGTCAAGAGGATCCGGTTTAGCTAGTTAGCAAAAACTCCTGAATAAGAATTTTGAGTATCTTTAACTCCCCCAGACCACGGTGTCCTGAAGGCCATTGTTTCTCCAGTTGTACCCTTAAGGATCACCTGGTATCACCTGGGATTCTGGTTTAAAAATGCAGTCTTCAGACCTTCTGCAGTAAAGAATTCTGATCCCTCCAATCGGCTGGCTTATGTAACTCACATTCCAGTACTTTTACACTGCTCCTGTCTTTTGTTATTTCTTTAACTCTTTTCTCTGGAAGCTGTTGCATTGTCCCGTCTTTCAGATTTGTCTTTTCAGTGGCTATTAATCCCAGCAGCCACGTCTGTGGATTGTATTGTCTCAACTAGCTTGCTGTTTATTATTCTTTCTCTACATTTCCCCCTAGGTTTTATGTAATAGAGGTGAATTTGAAATTATGAATGTTTTATGTGAGAGGCAGCAATTCATTCATGAACTTCTGTGTTTTTACTTTGAACTTTGAAACATTGTTTGTTATATACGTGTAAATATCAAAGAAAATACTTAATGTCCTGAGTCAGAAGTCCCAGTTTTGTCAGTACACAACTGCTTGATCTTGGGTTTAAGTTTGTTTTTTTTTTTTACGAGTTCTTTATGTGTAAGATGACAGGGTAGGACCAGATGGTCTATAGAGGACTCTTCCAGTTTTAAAATTCTATGAAAATGGCAAGAATTACATAATTATATTTGGCAGGAGTCAGATTGTTTTAGCTGTGAAAAATAATAGTTCCCCTCTCACCCTAACTAGACTGTTCCTTTTTTTCCTCCCCTTGTTCAGCTTGTTACATGCCTTCCTCTTATTAAGTAGCTGTGGGTCACGGAGAAAGGAGATGGCTAGAGGTATTATGTAATAAGCTAAATTTTCATTTTGGGTTACCTCATTGTAGAACAGTAGCTGTCAATAACTCCTCTTGTCATGCCTGATTATGAAATGCCTTTCCCAGTATCAGGCCTCGAAGAAGCTCAAGTTTTCTTCGTAGATAACCCTGTAAATTGTTTTGCTGATAAATAATGTTGCCTCTTCTCTGCAGTGCATTGTAGTTGTAGACATCCTTAAAAGGAAAAGTGAAATGCTTGTGGAGGGGAAAGAAAGGGCAGGATGGAAGCCTAAGTGAAGGACTACTAACCCAGTAAGTTCTGAGTCCACCCATCACAAAACGGCTATCTCCCTCCTAATTCTTTTCACTTTCTGGCATTTCTCTCTGCATAAAACAGGACTGGTCATTTAGCTTTTTGGTGATGTTGGTGTTCATTTTATTTTTTGTTTGGGGAGAGGTAGAGGGGAGGAGGAACATAAAATCTGATGCCATATACTAAAATGTTTTGGTCTTTAGAGAAGGGATGGGGAGCTTGGTTCCCTTTAACAAAAGTGCGTATCATTACCCCGTTGTATAATTTAGTGTCAGTAAAACATTGGCCAGCAAAAACTTTACAGTCACTGCATTTTAGTTCTTCGTGAGGGTATTGATATCTGAAGTGAGGATTTACTGCTGGGAGATAAATTAATTGCCCCTATGCATACCAAGTGACCTTGGCAGGATCTTGTGTGTACACAGGCCTCATTGGGCGGCTGCTGCTCCAGAGGGTGGAAAAAGTGTACGTTGTGCAGCTGGAAACTGCCCCAAGACCCTTTTTGGGGTCTTCCCAGTGTCACCTTAAACATAATCATCTTTGGACTAGATAGAACCGAGTATATTATCCTTGGCAAAATCATAAACCTGTAAGACATTTTGGAATTCAGCTCAGCCATGTTAGAGATTTAGGTGAATAGAAGTATTACTTTAACCGGAAACATCTCTCGGAACACATGGTAAGGCCTATTTAAATTGACTTAGAATTTAACTTTAAAAGTTTTCAATATGTATTGCTAGAGCTTGATGTAAGGTGGGACATTTTATTTCTTATTTGTTCTTTCATACTCTAACTTAAATACCTGGGATGTCTATTTAAAAGGCATTTTTTTTTTCCACCAAAAGGAAAATGCTTTCTGAATTCATGGCATAAATAAAACTTCTTGAACTCTTTTGTTTATCACAGTGTCAGCAGAGGGAGAGCCAGAAAAAAAATTTGTGTCTTTTCAAAATGACATCAGTGAATCCATCCTCTTAAACTTTTTGGTAAACTTGTCACTTTTTATTAGAGCTTCGACTGAAGGAGTTAAGGACTCTGCCATCAAAGGACTTTTTCAGGCCATAGCTACTGCCTGTTAAAAATAAAGGATTTGACAGTGCTGAATTTCTGAATGTGGTGGTTTTTGTCAAAATGCTATAGAAAGCAATAACACTGGAGTTATGTTTTCAAGAAGCTTATGTGTAAACAGTTATTTCCTGTCTTTCCTATTTACTTTGCACGGCTTAACAATGAAAATTTTACAGGGTAGACAACTGAAAGTTGAAGATTAGAAATTTTGTTATAGATATGACCCTAAGAATATCATTAAAAATAATTCAATTGTGATTTTCCCTTTTAAGCAGTGTTTATGATACACATACTTAGTAGCTTTAAATAATCCTATTTTATGTTACCAACAATTGAGCAAAATTGTTTGTAAACAACTGAAGTTTTTTTGAACTCTTGAATTGATCATTGGGAAAAAAAGAACTTAATAACTTAATGAAGTATTTCTATAATTCTGTCATCTCGGGGAAAAACAAGTAAAATGAACATAGACTTATGCAGAAGAATTTCCAAAAAATGAAAAAATTACTCTTGTTTTTATGATAGAGGGATAGTCTAATTTTTCATTTAATATGTATCAATATTTATCATTGATAAATGATAATATTAACATTGATAAATTTCTAGCAGTAATTATATGAGCTCGAGCTAAGATATATTTGTCAGAAGATAAATTAATGTTGAAATTAAATTTGCACAGTTTATAAATCCTAAACATTTTCAAATTAAATATATAGGGAGTTTATTTGGGAAATTGATACTAAGTGGGTGTGAGGTATTTAGTACTTTTAAGATTCTGAAATATTTGCATAAACCTTTTTTGGCATAGTTGAATTTCATATTTTAAAAAAGAAGGTTTAACGAAGTTTTGTATGTTTGAATGTTTTTAACTTTTAATGCCAAAGTTAATCTTGGATTGTTTTCTCTGCTTTAATTATGATTATGATGTTTAAAATTTTGTAATATAAAAACCTAAAAGGTAAGTTGCATTATTAAGTCACTTACTGCAACATCCAGAAGAGGAATCATCTTTATGCTGGGAAAAATGACTTTAAAGGGTCAGTCCATCTAGGTCTGCAGTTTTTTTGGGGGTGGGGGTGGGAGGACTCTGTGTGGCTTTTGTGGGATCTCACTTTCCCGACCAGGATTTGAGCACCGGCCATGAGAGAAAGCCTGGAATCCTCACCACTACGCCACTAGGGAACCTAGTCTTCATTTCTTAAAATTCATTATTTTTTCAGCCAGCCTCTCTAGTATTTCATTTCTGCTGTATATACTATGGCAGTTTTTTTCATTTTTCATCTTCTAGCTTTCTCTTCAGTTTATTTTACCTTGCTTTCATGCTAGGAAGAGTTTCCCAATCCCATCAGTTTTAGCTCGAGCAAAAATTAGGAATGTTAAGCAGAGATGGCAAACTTAATGCTCTTGGGCTCGAGTAGATATTTTAGTGAAGCTAAGCTTTTTTCTTTTTTCTTTTTTTTTGCATATTAAGCAACTTAGAATATTCTTCATTTTCATTTAAAAAGTGAAGGATCCAATGTTGCTTGATCCTCCAGGTTTTAAAGGCAAGCTGGAAGCGGTTTCATTTAAAACTTGATTTTTAAATATTAACAACTAATTCATACAAGAATTTCATGCAGAAACACAGGTGACTGACACAGGCCACCGTTTTACAGTCTCCTTTACAGTGGAGAGCAGAACTGGCAGATTATGGCCTACTGCCTGTTTTTGTATAACCCATGAGCCAAGAATGATTTTTTAAAAATATATATTTTTAGATGTTTGGGGAGAAATAATCAATTTCCCCCATTTGCTCCAGTTCCCTCACAATCGAAAAAAGGGTATCGTTTGGGGAGCCACACTGTCTACTTATTGAGAACTCAGACTATGCAGTTTATACTTTAAGGGTTTAGATTCTGTCTCTACCATCTACTGCGATACTTCGGGTAAGTTACTCCAACTCTCTGTGTCTTTCTGCATCAGCTAACTAGGGAATGAGATAATTTGTAAAAAGTGTATCACAATACCTGGAACAGCGTATGACTCAGTAGATGCTATTATTGCTACTACAGATTTTTTTTTTAATGATTCAAACTTTTATTTGGCACTGCTGCTGCTAAGTCGCCTCAGTCGTGTCCGACTCTGTGCGACCCCATAGACGGCAGCCCACCAGGCTCCGCCGTCCCTGGGATTCTCCAGGCAAGAACACTGGAGTGGGTTGCCATTTCCTTCTCCATTTATTTGGCACTGCTGCATCTTAGAGATTTCTGGAAGTAGACTTCAGGGTGGATGTGGCTGTGTGCTCAGTCATGCCCAGCTCTTTGCGACCCCATGGACTGTAGCCCGCCAGGCTCCTCTGTCTGTGGGGTTTTCCAGGCAAGAGTACTGGAGTGGGTTGCCCTTTGCTCCTTCCTCTAGGGGATCGAACCTGAGGCTCCTGTGTCTCCTGCATTGCAGGCAGACTCTATACCCTCTCAGCCATAGCAATACACAGGTAGAAGTAGAAAATTAATGAAGCAGGGCAGTTACTCATTTTGTACTGTTTTTTATAGATTAATACCTCAAACTCAACACTGTTTTCAGATAGTGTCAGAGCCTACTGGCAAAGATTAATATTATTACCTGGATCTGGTAACTTGGGCAAGTCCCACAACCTCCCAAGCCCCAGTTCCCTCACTTGTAAAATAGAATAATGGCACTGACCTTAAATAGTGTTCTTGTGGTAGAATTAACAGTCCCTGGTACATAGAAACTCAGTAAATGTTAGCACTTTTCCCCAGTCCCCATCTGTTAAAAGTCCCATTTTTACCCCCTCATCATTCTTTTGTTGGAATGTTACTTCTTGTGTTACTATTATTGCTTATCCCTACCTCACATGTCAGTTAAATTACAGTATTTTTGATAAGTAACACCCTGCTCCCCCTAGATATTCTGCCAAAGAGTCATTCCTGCAACATAAAAATCCTTAGCATTCAGTAGCTGTGTCCATTTTTGTATAGAAGTATTTCTTATTACAGAATAGAATGTTGATAAAATTTTATAAATTTAATTGGGGGTTTAACCAAAGTAATACTTAGTTTTAAAATGCAAATAACTGTCCTGCCCTATCTCTGAAGAACGCACCTTTTTTGGGAACCCACTTTGTACATTAATGGTTCTCAAACTTTTTGGTCTCAGGACCCCTTTGTACTGTTAAAAATTGTTGAGGGTCCCAAAGAGCTTTTGATTTATATTGGTTGTATATATTGATATTTACTGTATTCAAAATTAAAACAATATTTATTGATTTAAAATAATACAAAACCTATGTTAGCAAAAATAACATTTATAAATAAAAATTTCCATATAACCAACAGATTTTAAGAACAGTAAGAGCAACGTCGTTTTAAATTTTTACCCTTTACTGATGGCTTTATAGAAGACAGCTGAATTCTCCAGTTAGCTTCTGTGTGTGTCACACATTCAGCTTCTGGGAAACTCCACTGCACACTGTCCAGAGAATGAGAATGGGGGGGAAGTCTTACTTTTATTACGAAATTGGTTTTGACATTATGGACCCCCCAGACATTGTGGTGTCTGTCCCTAGAGCACATTTGGAGAACTTCTAAATACTTGCTATTTCATGGTTTTTGTTTTCATTTGTGTTTTTTGCAATTTTAGATATTACCTCCTGGCTTCCTAAAATGGGAAGTGACTATTTAGCCTTTTCTATTTGTTTATGTAGTATATACATAGTCTCTTCTGGTGTAGTTATAGTAATGTCTGGTTAAATTTCTGGCCCATGCTTTTATTGTAATTGACATGAAAGTTACATCAGAGTAATGTAGTATAACTTTTTCTACTTCCTTTCTTGTACAAAGCCATTTTTATTTTCCCTGAATTTGATAATTGGCTTCTTGAGTCAGAGAGGGTTACTTAATTTTCTGTGTATTGCTAGTTCATCCTCAGTGTCTCTGACAAACTTTCAGATAATAAACTTTCATATCTACAGACTTACCAGATAATTTACCGAGTTTTCAGTTTTTCGTGGTGATATTTCACTTGTCATTCTTCAGCCTTTCCACCCAGATGGTTGTACTCTAGGTATGTGGCTGCACAGATGTCCTGAGAGTAATTATTATCCTCGAGTTTTTCTGCCTTTTCCTCCATCCTCCGTTGGCTCTTCAGTTTTATGAATCCAAGAAACAGCATTTGAGATGAATTTTTTTTTTAACCTGTCTGAGAATCTTTACTCTGTTTTCACATGTAATTGATAATTTATCTGGGCATAAAATTCTAGGTTAGCTGTAATTTCCTTTCAGCATTTTAATGGCATTGCTCCGTCTTCTAGTCTGATGCCATTCTGATTCCTGGTTCCTTGAATATGACCACTTTTGTTTTACTTTCCCTCAAGAAGCTTGAGATTTTTTTCCTTATGCTTTCAGCTTTTAAAATTTCTATTGACATACTTTATCTTCTGTCGTTTCCATTTTCTGGCTTACGGTTTATTTGTTGATCCCTTTACAATCACTCTGTCGAGCTTTCAGGAGGAAGTAAAGATGACTGTTTAACTGGAAATCAATAACAGGACTTCCAACTCAGCTGTCTTCATAGCTTTAAGACTTACTAGATCGTTTTATTTAACATTGAAAATGGACTTTTAATGATAATAATAGATAACAATAGGAACAGTAGATAATAATAGGAAACCATGTTCATTTTTATTAGCATCAGTTTAAGGTCTGACAGGATAACCTATAGAGAGGCATTGACTTGTCTCCTTTTTTAATATTCCAAAATTGTCTTTTCATGAGTAATTTTAGACACAGCTCCCTCACTGCCAACCTCATGATTTTTGCTTTGTGACTTTATTTCTCTGACTTTACTAGCTTCATTTTTGTAATAACATCTTGCCTTTTTCATCTTTGAAATGTTTATATCCTAGTGAGCCTGAGTTATTTTCCTTCATTGTTCTTCCTTCATGTGCATATGATTTAAGTACTTTTTGTTACTATACTTTGTGTTAATTCGATGAATAATAGAGAAAAATTCTATTAACTTTGTCAACACATTAATAACAACAACACTACTGTTGTAACAGTTAACACATTGTGCTTCCTATGAGTGTGACTCAATTTGAGTAAACCTATTATGATGGGGAAAAGCTGTAGAAACTCAGATCATTTCTGGTTGGATATTTATCTGTAAAATGACGTATTGGACTAAATGACCTCTCACGGCTCTTGCATAGAGGATCATTTCTTTCTAAGAGCTATCTGTATCTGTTTTCACCAAAGAACAACCCTCCTGGATCCAAGAGTGAGGTGAGTAGTAGGATAAGGGAGCGAAATCAAATGACTGCTGAATGTTTATACTGTACATGTATTTGGTGCTAGGCATAGGTTCAAAGCACGTTTTACATGTTCACTATACAGATACAAATATCTGTGATCTCAGGAACTGGAATTATTTTTTCTAATAGTCATTTTGTATAACTTCCAAATTTCTGAACTTGGACGGAAGATATAGCTTTCCACCTTCGAATTGTTTTATGCTTTTAAAAGACTATACTTGGAATTTTCTTGTCAAAAATTCTGCATTTTAAATGGAATGACTCATAGTTGAATACAAATGTATAATTATCTTGTTGAATGACGTTAAAATCGAAGATTTATAAAAAAATGAGTCCAGAACAGGTTTGCTTTCCCCCCTCTAATCTTGACACATAATTCTATGATGAATTATGGAGTAGAGCATTCCTATCATACTTGAAAATTTTTGGAAGATGGTTGATACTCTCATTAAGAACAGTATGAACTCATGACTCAGTCAGTAGCAGAAGAAATCTGTCGTGACCAGTCTGTCTATCCCTCGTAAAGACTGTTACTCACAGTAAATGTCATGTGTATATTATAGTGTTGTTTACAAACATCTGTCTGTTAGTGCTCTAGGTTTTTCTTTTGACTACCCACTACCTTTATATCTCACTCATATGAATTTGAAAACCTGATGAAATATTACACTTCTCTTCAGTGTAAATGCAATAAACACTACATAGAAATGGTCATCTTTTAAAATAAGTAGATAAAAGAATAGAAGATTTTAAGGTATTCCTATATGAATATTCTGCTATGTACCAGATACTCTGCTTGCTCCTGATGATGTAAAAAGTGATTAAGTGACAATCCAGCACTAAAAGCATTTACAGCCTGATCTTTTTCTTTTTTATAGCTCTGGCCTATTTTTTTGTTTAACCTCGGCCTGTGCTAAGTTTACATAAAGCCAATAATTTGGTTCAGATTTTTTATCTCTCACAGTAGTTAAATTGTTATGCAGTGGATTTAAATTGTTAATATTTTAATTCCTGTTTTGCTGTTTGTGTCATAGGATTTGTTAACAAATAAAGGATGTTAAAGAGAAATTGGTTTTGTAGACATTATACTTTTAGATTAGTTTCTATTGTGAAAAATCTCTCCCTACTCAAGTGTAAGATAATGCAATAACCATATTATCCATATAATGCCAATCACTTGGAAAACTGCTCCCTTTTTGCATCTAATACACAAGATTTCTCATGTGGACTTTCTCACATGGTTGAGATAGTAGCAGTCTTACTTACTTGAAAAGTCAAATAAGAAGATAAAATTCAGTTTTACTTATTTAAATGAGCAAGAGAAACTGCAAACAGATGTTTGGTGGCTTTATAGATTTTTTAGCTTCTTAGCCATAGATTTTTGTGTTTTACATATAGCAGAATATATTTGGTAACCAGTTAATGCTGTTAATGGTGAACAGCTTGCTGGATCGTGTCTTTTTGATGCTTCCATGATGGGAAAGAAAGCTAATGTAGAAGCCAGGTGACTAGAACAAGTACCAGTGGTAAATGAGTGACACTGCTATTCTACATGATAGTAATCAGATGGAGCAATTGCCTGTGTTACTTCAGTGGTTTGAAGAGTCTAGTTAGGAAATTATTTTGGAAGTATTTTAAAATAGATCTTAAGTGATGACCAAGGCTTTTATTTTTATTTCTTATTGGAGTAGGAAGTCATTTTCTTTTCCTCTCTAGTAATGTCTTTTTTAATTGGCTTTTTCAGTACTTTGTGTTCAGTCGCTCAGTTGTGTCCGACTCTTTGTGACCCCATGGACTGTAGCACGTCAGGCTTCCCTGTCCATCACCAACTCCTGGAGTTTGCTCAAACTCATGTCCATCGAGTCAGTGATGCCATCCAACCATCTCATCCTTTGCCATCCCCTTTTCCTCCTGCCTTCAATCTTTCATTTAATGGGGTCTTAGGAAAAAATCCTCTCCTTGCTCCTCATAAGCTGGGAAAGGAGAGGAATTCAGATTTATTGGAGTATTATATACTGAAAGTTTCAGCCCCTCGAACTTTATACAGTTCTGTTAATTTTGACCAATATATGCAGTTGTGTGATCATATCACTTTGTAGTTTGTTCCAGTTTTCTGTTTCTATAATTTACCCTTTCCAGAACCTCATTCCGAGGGTATTATACCGGGAGTGGCTGTCCGTCATTCTCATTGTTCCTGTCCTGAGAATTGGGCGTCATCTCGAACATCTTTGATGCCCACAGTTCTTGGACCATAGCTTTCTCTGAGCTTAGCCGATACCTGGCTCCTCTCTGTCACTGTTTTTGCTTATGCCATTCATGCTTGGATTTATTCTTTGCAAAAGAATATCTGTTCCGTCATTTAAAGGATTAAGATGCTTTATTCACCATATTAATCTAGTCTCTAAAACCCAGAACTCTAAATCCTTTTATGTGGAGAAGTGGTTTAAAATTAGATACTCAGAAGGAATCATACATACCTAATCATAGGTATGGAAGTGAAGATTGAAGTTCAAAATTAAGTGACTTTGTAGAAAAGAACTTAGTATATTTGGCCTTCACTAGGAAGAAAAATACGACTGAGAGACTTCACTCTCACTTTTCACTTTCCTGCATTGGAGAAGGAAACGGCAACCCACTCCAGTGTTCTTGCCTGGAGAATCTCACGGACGGGGGAGCCTGGTGGGCTGCCGTCTATGGGGTCGCACAGAGTTGGACACGACTGAAGCGACTTAGCAGCAGGAAGAAAAATGATGAGGGAGAAGTTGAGAAAATGAGAACATAGATGAGAAGTTTATTTATGAAAATTTGACTTATTAGATTTTTTTAAATGTTGGCAGCTAATTCTATATTTTGTAAAACAGTATATAGGCTAAACAGCACACCCATGGGCAGCCAACCTGTGCATCCCCATATTTATCCATATTACTGAATGTGTTAAAAAGTACATATTTTGAAATAAACTAAATCTGACGCTGCTCTGAGATGAATAAATTGTATTTTTTCCCCTGTATTTCAGTATTTACATTAAAGTGTTTTTACACCATCACGTTCTTTTTCTTTTTTGTAATACGATTTTTAACTCTGAGAGGTATTTTCCTCTTTGGTAATTCTGGTTCTTACAGCCCTGTTGCATTTGCTCTAATAATGCAAAGTAATATTTCTGGGAGCTTTGAAAAAATGTCTCCTCATTCATTCTGCAAAGAAGGCTCGTGAAGTGAGCTGTTAGTGTGGAACAGAATAAAAATTATACGAAAACCCTTGCATCTTGTCTGAGTTCAGTTTATAACTGAAGCACATTTAGTAAAGCCTCTTAGGGAATTCATTGAGGTGACCTAATTCTTAACTAATTGAAGTATCAGAACTGAATTTATCCTTCATTTTGCTTAAGATATAACTGGTTAAATAATTTTACTTTATAATACGGTGATAAGATTCATTTGAACCAGAGATTAGTAGTGTCGGAGTGATAATGCTTTTGAAGCAGTTTCTTTCTGTTCCTACTGTGAAGGGTGACAAGGGTGATTATGGGCCAGTGTGTGCTTCAGCATCTTCATTTATAAACTGGGATAAAAAACTTGAGGTTTTAGGAAGATTAATGAGATGATAATTGTATAGCACCTGTGGGAGTTCTCTTACCTTATCAGCATAATTTAAGGTGCACCAGTTTTATTGCAGTACCAGGGGAGGAAATGTCTGTTACTTCTTTAAATTAGGCCAAGTAAAGTTATAGATCTCAGTGAAGATGTTCTTGTTCATGAGTGGTTTTCCTTTTTCTTACTGTGATGGTTAATTATGAAATAATCCAAACATACCAAAAAGAAAAAAAGAGTTTAGAGTGCCATTTATGTTTTTTAAATGTTAAATATGTGGTGTCATTTTTTAATCCAACTTGACTTTTTTTGGTTCAGAATTCTGTTTCTAAGATTAATCTCAAAGTCAGCAGTGCTAGTTGGTTTCATTTAGACTTTAATTGTATGAACCTATAATACTTTATTCTTTACTTGATGGACATTTAAGTTATTTCCAATTTTCTTCTTAATGACCATTCTGCAGTTACCGTTTTTGAGCCTCTTTCTGTGTACAAAAGTGTTTATCTAGGGTTATAGTGCCAGGAATGGAATTACTGGCTTGTAAGATATACACATACCTTTATTTGTATTAGATCCTGCCAGATTGTCATTCAAAACATTTGTACCAGCTCCTGTCTTTAGCTGTGCGAAAGTTCTCAATTCGCATTGTTCCACACTTTCTCCAGCACTGGTGGTGGTAGACTTTCTTTTATTGCCGAGTGTATAGGAACTCAGTTGATGTTTTTTTCTCTCACTCCCCATATTGAAATAAGCATTACAGGCAGTAGGACTTGCTTGGTGATCTAGTTGCTGGGAGTCTGCCGGCCAGTGTGGTGGACACGGATTCAGTCCCTGGTCTGGGAAGATTCCTCATGCCAAGGGGTAACTAAGCCTGTGCACCACGACTGCTAAGCCTGCAGCAGGAGGAACCACCGCAGTGAGAAGCCCCTGCCCCAATACTAGAGAAAGCCCACGCACAGCAACGAACACCCAGAGCAGCCAAAAAAAAAAAAACACCAAGAAAAAAAACCTTTACAGACAGTAAAATACACTTGTTTTAAGTATATAATTTGATTGAAATTATGGTCATTGTATAAAGTCATATCCACCACCACTCATGATATGAAACATTTCCATCACCCTAAAAAATTTCCCTGTGGCTCTTCTATCTTCCTTTCACCCTGACAGCCACTAAGCTGCTTTCTGTCATTGTAGTTTTTCCTTTTCATAGCTAGTCTTTTGATTTGGAATTTTTTCACTCCAATGTTTTTGAGATTCACTGTGATTAAACCACACTTTATTTATCCATGCATCAGTTAGTGGATAGTTACGTTGTTTCTGGTTTGGGGCTATTATGAATAATGATGCTATGACTATTTATGTATAAATCTTTGACCTGTTGATTTTTCATTACTGATCTTCAGCAATTTTGCTGAACTCTAATTAGTTTGAATAATGTGGCTTTCTCAGATTTTCTGCATAGACAGTTATATCACTTAACATAATGACAGCTTTGTATTCTTTTTTCTTTTTTTTGTATTCTTTTTTCTAATCTTCTTTTCTGTTCATGTTCTGTCATTTTTGAACTATGTAGGATCTCTAGTACAGTGTTCAAACAGAAACAAAGAATCAGTTCTAGTGAGCATCCTCATATTCCTGACTTGAAAGGTTATGGTTTAACTCTGAAGCTTAATCGTTACATGTGAGGCTTGGGACAGATTTTTGATCATTAACCTTTTTCATGTTAATGAATTTCAACTGTTCTAGTTTGAAAAGAGATTTTATTATGAATGGGAGTGAGAGTTTATCAAATGCATTTTCTACATATTTTGAGATGGTCATGGGTCTTTTCTTTAATCTTATATGTGGCTTTTTTTTCCTCTGAGCTTTTTCAAGTTTTAAAATTTAGTTACTAAAAATACATTTTTTAATCACTTAGGTTAAAAAGTTTTCTATCTTGGATATACTTTCATCCCTTCTCCATGACTGACTAAGACTGTAATAAAGGAACATCATTTAACTGTCATGCATATTGTTAATTTTGACTGTAAATTGCTTAAGGCCTCAGCCATATCTTAATCACATTTGAATTTCCCACAGGATGTAGCACAGTACGTTGCAAATAACAGGCCCTTAATGTTGAACTGGGCTAAGTACTTAGGGCTACTATTTCTTTGCTAAAGAGCCACAGTCTCTTGTGGGTTAATAAATTCTTATGTTGCCCCCAACTTTCATTACCATGCTGGCTGTTGATGTAACTTTGGGGGTCATTAAAAAATAACCAAGTTTTAAAGCTTTTAAATTTTATCCACTCATCAGTTATTTATTGAGTGCCATTGCCAAGGTTGGCTTGGAGCTACCATACTAACCTTGTAGGAATTTAGAGAAGAAAACAAGAGATTAGTTAGACTTTGAAGACCTGAAGATTCTTTTATGCAATAAATGATTGTATAAGTTAGATTCTTTTGAGAAATTTAAATTTTTATTGCCGTAGCCCTGAAATGTGGTTTTTGAATGAATAAGAGATAGCATGTTACATAAAGTACCTTTGTGACCCGCCCCAGTAACTCCTCTGTTCTCCTCTCTGCACCAGTTGCCACCATATTGGGCACTCTAGCCATACCCCAGGTGACTGGGGAAGTAACGCGTTCTGGTTATTCATTCTTTGCCCTACAAAAGACGCCCTTTAACTCCACTTTCTGCACAGTTAATGAGTATTTGTCCTTCATTCCACTCCAGTATTTTCTCCCCTGGGAAGTCTTTCCCAAATCAGTCCTCCTGTGTTCTCTACCTTCTCCTGTTAGAGCTTGTATCATATTTATGTTCTTTTTTGTAGATTGATTTTCCAGGCTGACCTGAATGCTCTCTTTCTTGGCCGTGGCTATATACCCATAGCACTTGGCCCATAGTAGGCATTTATAATTTAGTCTTGAAAATATTGCTTGTTGACCCGTTAAAAAGGAGAGAGCAAAAGACCTGGAAACTTGTCATCCAATTACCAGTTGGGACTGCATATTCGTTTCCAAGGGTCTCCTCATGCTCTCTGGCTACTGCTTGAAGTGCTGCTGCTGAAGAGGGCCTGCTGAAACGGGGGTGTTATACACACATCTGACGGTCTCAGCAGCTGATACCAAATGTTTAGAAGTTACTGTTTCCATCTGTCATTTTCATCTGCCCACCCTGCCTCCACCCTAAAATTAGTTATCCTTGGAACTGTTTCCTGTCTTCTTAGATATTTGTGTCAGACAAGGGCTTAAGCAAAACACTATATGTTCTTTGGTATTCGGGATTCATAATACCTGATGACTCCATGGAATTCTGGTAACTTTCTGTTCACAGATGGGATGTCTTACCTGACCTGATAAATTCCTTAGGTTTATTCTCTGGTACATTCTAATTCCTTGCAATGCACTTGTCGTCCTCTAAGTATACATACAGTCTGTTGACAGGTACACCTACCCCAGCAAAGTGTGATGATCTCACAGCATCTGAGTTAATCCCTAGATTGAGAGACATTTTTTCTACAGTGTTTAAACTTCAACCAACCCAGGTGCCTTAAATTGTTCTTGGTTGGCTGGGACATCTGGGCTTGGGCTTTTCCTAAGTGACATCAAGTTAAGATTCCTCATCTTAAGAGTTGAAAATGTAACTTTAGTTTTCATTCTTTCCTATCTGAACTCTTGCTTCAGTTATATCCAGTGTTTGTTTTGCTGTGTTGTTTTGTTTTGGTTTAGTTGTGCCACATGACTTGCAGGATCCCTTTTCTCCAACCAGGGATCGATCCCCGGCCAAGGCATTGAACGTTCGGAGTCCCAATCACTGGACCACCAGAGAATTCCCTCCAGTATGGTTCATACAGTTTTCATTCCTAACTCTTAAGTTATATCCTACTTATCTATGTAGTTGTGGGGTCAAGTCTACTTTGTCCTTTAACCCATCCCATAATGAGTTTTCCAAGTAAAGGTCAGAGTTACATACAGTACTTGAGAGGTGCACACACATACTACTTACTAGATCATCTTTTATTATGTTGGTTTCAAGTCCATTGGAGCCTCTCTTTTGCTGTCTGTACTGTTTTTTGAGTCACTGGTTATATAACACCAGCAGCTAATCTCATTTATTTGTTAGCTCTTTGCACATAAACCTGGGTACAGATAAGAAATTAGCTGTAACTTTGAAATGGCAGGGTGGAAGGACAGAGTTAGAAGGGCAAGTGTATCTAAGGGCTGTGCATATCCTGATCCTTGGTGATGTTTCAGGGCTAAATTACCTCCTTGAATGGGTCAGAATCAGAATTCTAACAATTGCATACTAGTTGTATGTCTCTTAATCATTAAGTTTTTCTTACTGAGTCTTTCCTCAATTTTCTACTCCTTCTATCTTTAAAGTGAAAAACTTTGTTACAAACTGGGATTCTTTAGGGTAGAGCAGTGCATTAATAGGATTATTTCTGAATATGTTTGTCCTACTTCTTTTGAGATTCTGATTACTTAAAGAATCTGTTTAATATTATTTGGTCTGTCCCAGTTTTCCTGTTAATTTTTCTTGTGTTTGGTTAGGAATGGCTTTGTACCTAGTGTGAAATATTAACTACCTGCAGCAGGCTGACATATAATTTTGTGAATAACCTCACATACCCTGAAGTTGTAATACATAAGATGTGTGTGTGTGCTCAGTCATGTATGACTCTTTGTGACCCCATGGACTATAGCCCGCCAGGCTCCTCTGACCATGAAATTTTCCAGGCAAGAATACTGGAGTGGGTTGCCATTTCCTTTTCCAGGGGATCTTCTCGACCCAAGGATTAACCTGAATCTCCTGCACTGGCAGGCAGATTCTTTACCACTGAGCCGTAGGGGAAGCCCAGTACACAAGATTCAGCACCATAATTTTGCATGACAAGGTTGTAGCCTTTTCTGAATTTTTAAATATTAGAAGATATTTTAACCACAAAAATTAATGCACAGAAAGTAGAAATTGTTGAGTGTGTTATTGATTGCTCTAGAGGTATGGGTGGCAGGTGGGAAGTGATAATTCTTAAGGTGTCTTTCAGGCTTGACATTTCTGTGGTTCTGACTGGAGATAAGATACTGACCATCAGTCTTTCACATTTCAGGACCCAGATGAAGTGGTTCCAGTTGGCCAAAGAAGAGCTTGGTGTTGGTGCATGTGCTTTGGACTGGCGTTTATGCTCGCGGGTGTCATTCTAGGGGGAGCGTACCTGTACAAATACTTTGCACTTCAAGTAAGTAGGAAAATGCTAAGGACACTTCTGCCTTTCCTGCACCTGTACTAGAAAATTGGCCCAAACTTATTCTAAGTCTGCGCTTTTTGTCCGTGGCCTTTTAGCCAGAGTGGTGGTTCTGTTTTCTGGTTATGTTCAAAAATTCCCTGAGCATAAGTTCACTGAGCCTATTAGACAGTCGTTAAAAGCAGAATAACATTGTTTTGAAATGTTGCTGACTGAAGGATATAGATTGCTGGATGATTTTTCAAAACTGACTAACCCTCAATTTTCCTACCATAATTAATCACTAAGTTATAGGATTTTTCAGTTGCCAATTGAATAAATACACCAGCCTCAGATGTCATGTTGATAAACTATAATTTATTGGATCGACATTTTGGGCTTTCCCACAGTAGCTTTTTGCTTCTGGGCCCAGGGTACACTTGTTGCATTTCTCTCTGCCTCTTTTTTTTTTTTTTCTCTCTGCCTCTTTCTCAGCCATTGGTTTATCTTAAGAATTGGGACTTTGGCAATAATGCTGATGTAATTTAGGATGAAAGTTGTTTGTAATTTGTTATAGAATAGGAATTCCAGTGGATTGAGGCAGTTTTTTTCTTCTGATTACAATTATTAAGATTTATGATCTCTCTTTTGTGACTTATTTCTCTGGCAATAATCTAATAGGTTTATTTCTTTTAATATACCAGAATTTGGAGAAACTGTTGACAGATAGATTTTATTAAAATAATGAAACATTCTATAGAGGATGTATAAGTTTTGTTCTCATTTTCTGTATGTTTGAGATAATAGCATGGTGATAGACTTTAGTGAAATACAAGTCATCTTAATGCAGTTTTTTATAAGAAATATATTTTTGATATAAAAAGTCGTTGCAGTTCCAGTGTCTACAGATATTTGTTGATCCATCTTTTTGTTATATGCTCATAATCTTTATTATATATGGCTACTTTAAAAAATCTTTATGATTGGCTATAATCTGATATTTTCCACTTAATTGTGATATATTTTAAGGAAAAATGAGAGCTACCTGTATGCCTGCAGAAATGACAGAAAAACCATCCCTTTTTTAGCTAATAAGAGAAAAATCATCTAATCAGTGAATCACAGCAAAATTAAAAGTATATTCTTGAAGAAAAATATTCCTGGTTTCTGAGTATATTCCTTTTATAAAATTAAGGTCTACAGGTAGGAAGAGGTGTATGTTTCTTCAGATTTACTTGTCACCAGATGGATAATTGCTTTTATAGTCTATTTTTAATCAAATACAAAAAGTAAAGGAGAAATCAACTGCTTTTTTCCTTCTGAACCAGTTTTTTTAACAATGCTTCAAAACCTGATCTTAAAGAATGTGTTAACTCTGTAATTAAACTGTCTGACTTGTCATCTAAAAGTAGGAGTTTGCAAGCAAAATGCTGTTTAGATAAAGGTGGCAGCTTAAGTAATACTTACATTTAAAAACCTGTCTCCCACTGCATTGCTGAAATAGTGTTTAAACTCTCTATAGCCAGATGACGTCTACTACTGTGGAATAAAGTACATCAAAGATGATGTCATCTTAAATGAGCCTTCTGCAGACGCCCCAGCCGCTCGCTACCAGACCATTGAGGAAAATATCAAGATCTTTGAGGAAGACGAGGTTGAATTCATCAGCGTGCCTGTCCCAGAGTTTGCAGATAGTGACCCTGCCAATATTGTTCATGACTTTAACAAGGTGAGCCAGGTGCCCTGAAGTGTAAAAAGAATGCAGGCCCCTTGATGGATGCTTTTGTAGTTTTAATATTGGCTAACTTATTCTATTTATGGTTTACTGTTTGAAAAGAAAATTTTAAAAAAGGCCTTCTGCCCTACAAGAAAAACTCCAACATTTGATGGGCTCTTTGTCTGAAGCTAACCCTCAGGAAACCTACTTTTTCTCCCTCTTTCCTTGTCTGTCTTAATGCACACCAGATGCTATTCCTTCTCTGCTGTTAAATTGCTTTTAGAAATCTAAATATTTATATGTTTTGGTTTAACTCATTTTAATCCTAAGAACCATCCTGTTGAGTTAGTCTTTCTGAATCCTGGTTTCTCATCTGAACCATAAGAACAGAGTCATTTAATTGACTTATTTCAGTCAATTTCATCCAGTTCTCTGGTGGATGGTAGTAACTAGCCAATACTTTCTAGATGCATCAGAGAGAAGTTAATTTTTTTTTTTTTTTTTTTTGAGAAGTTAATTTTTATATACAATAGATGGATGCCTTGGAGGGCATGATGGTTTATAAGTGCAGGGACTAAGTCTCTTAATCAGATGATAGGTTATTGGAGTTAGTTTTAATAGTTTGTTGTTATCTGATCACTATGTAAATACTAACTAGTAGCAGAATTTCCTCTCCCCTTATTACTTCCATTCCTATCCTACCAAATTCTTGATTTGTTGAAATGCAAGTGACTGACACATTCTAAAGCCAACCCATTTTAATGGTACAAATTGTTCTTAAAAATCTAGTTGCTGCCTGTTTACAAATATTATTACAAATATATTTGTAATATTTATACATGAATCTAACAAAAATATTATCTTTTTCTTCCCAGAAACTCACCGCCTATTTGGATCTTAACCTGGATAAGTGCTATGTGATTCCTCTGAACACTTCCATTGTCATGCCACCCAAAAACCTATTGGAGTTACTTATTAACATAAAGGTATAAAACTTTCAGATACTTCTTCTTATTGATGCTGTTATAGGATCTTGGAATTCCTTATTGAGAAATTAGCCCTATAGGAGCCCATCTTACTGACGGTGGAGAAGGAAATGGCAACCCACTCCAGTATTCTTGCCTGGAAAATCACATGGACGGAGGAGCCTGTAGGCTACAGTCCATGGGGTCGCAAAGAGTCAGACACGACTGAGTGACTTCACTTCACTTCACTTACTGACGGTATAGCTAATAAGCATCTTATGACAAGTAACTGAAACTAGTGGTTTGGGTTTTTTTCCTTGTCTCTTGTAATATTTTATTTATTGAAATTAAAATGTGATTTCTTAATTATATCATATTTAACTTTTCCTAAAGGGTCAGAGAATAAATAGTAGGCTTTTAAGAAATAAGGTCTGTGTTGCAGCTATTCGATTTTGATGCCATAGACAATATGTAAACAAATGGGCACAACTATACTCCAATAAAACTTCTTAAAAATTATTTATTTATTTTTGGCTGTGCTTGGGTCTTTGTTGCCGTGTGCGGGCTTTCTCTAGTTGTGGTGCGTGGGCCTCTCGTGGTGGTGGTTTCTCTTGTTGCGGAGCATGGACTCTAGGGTGCTTGGGCTTCAGTAGTTATGGCTCTTGGGCCTCGTTTTCCTGTGGCATATGGAATCTTCCCAGAGCAGGGATCGCACTGTGTCCCCTGCATTGGCAGGCAGATTCTTAACCACTGGCCCATCAGAGAAGTCCTCGGTTAAACTTTATAGAAACAGATGGTGGGTGATAGTTTGCCAATCTCTGTTTTGTATATAATCTCTAAAAATTTTGTTTGTTTTCTTTGTCTGTTCAATGTACGTTTTGAGATATCCATGTAATATAATTCTTTTCCAAATGTAGGCTGGGACCTACTTGCCTCAGTCATATCTGATTCATGAACACATGGTCATCACTGATCGCATTGAAAACATTGACCACCTGGGTTTTTATATTTATCGACTGTGCCATGACAAGGAAACGTACAAACTGCAACGCAGAGAAACCATTAAAGGTAATACTTTTGAATGTTAGAGTGTTGGCAGAAAAGTTTGTTTCACTTCATTGTGTTAAATTAGATTTAGTTGTAAGCTTGTCATTGTTACCATTACATTGGCCATGAGTAAGAAATAAAACTGTATTGTACACTGTATAATATTTCTAGATTACTGAAGAATCACCTTAATTCCAAATCTACTCCTTTTCAGATGTAGAGAATAGGTGAATGTGAAATTCATTTCCTAGATGTGCTGTTAGCTCACTTTCCGTATGGTCACCCTGTCTACATTTCCATCCTCCCACTTTGGTTCAGCCATACTAGGCAAGGGTTCTGCTTACCCAGAGAGTCTCTAAGGTAGCTCTCAGGCGTGTACTCAGGCTAAGCAGAGTGTGCCTTTGGATCACATTGAAGATAACCACAGTCAGGTTAGTTAGAAAGGAACTGGACTGAAGAATTAGAAGCATTGACATAACTAAGGTTTGTTATAACAGCGATTTGCCGAATCGCTTAAGTACAGGTGACAGAACTTTAGAAAGTAAGACATGCCATGCAGATACACTATGATGTGATTTCTTTGAAATTGTGGCACCTGGTTAAATGCATTCCTGGCTTTTTGTTAGCACTTTTGATGATTCTGATCTACTGTTTGATGATACTTTGATGATGAGTTAGCTGAAACCTGAGGCTTGATGTCTTACATTGTGAAATGAACTTCATGGTTCATAATTTTTTTAAAGCCATAATTTTACGTATAATAAAATTCACCCTTTTTTAGTGTGTAGTTCTGAATTTCAACAGATCACCGCC
Organism: Cervus canadensis; assembly: GCF_019320065.1. NCBI lineage: Eukaryota > Metazoa > Chordata > Mammalia > Artiodactyla > Cervidae > Cervus > Cervus canadensis. Next base: position 66,374,075 of record NC_057394.1, read on the forward strand.
ATATCAAGATATAGAATGTTTCTGTTACCTTCGGGGTCATAAATTTATATGTATGGCATTGTTATTGTTATCAACCTCTGTAAAGATACTTAGTGTAGAAAAGATCGGAAATTATCTTCTGCCATGTTAAAACAAATCAAACTACAGAAGTTAATGGACTATAGATAGAGTAAAATATTTGTATATGTCTGAATAATAGTTGTGAAGATTAATATGAATATTTATTACTGAAGAACCAGAAAATTAAACAACTTTTCCTTTCAAACAGGTATTCAGAAACGTGAAGCCAGCGTCTGTGCTACGATTCGGCATTTTGAGAACAGATTTGCCGTGGAAACTTTAATTTGCTCTTGAACAGTCAAGAAAAACATAATGGAGAGAATTTAACACCACAGCATAACCCCGCCCTTTGTATTTTGTGCAGTGATTATTTTTTAAAAAATCTTCTTTCATGTAAGTAGCACATAGGGCTTCACGATTTTTTCATCTCATTAACTCAATTAAAACCATTATCTTTAAAAATCTTTTTTTCTTTCCAAGTGTGGTGTCTTTTATCTTGAATTAGTTATATGAAGTCATAGGTAATAGTACATTTCATCATAGAGCTTAGGTATTAGGAAGTGTTTAAATTTCATTAATCCATGTACCCAGATTTTTGTGTTTTAATTATGCATTTTCAAGAAGAGAGGTTCTCTATTAATCACATATATGCATACTTAAAATGGACCACAGGGACTTACTTGTAGCTGTTGCCCTGCTACTTAGTTTGTTAGAGCATTTTAGCACACATTTTAATTTTCTCCTCTAATTAAAATGTGTAGTATTTTCAGTGTCATATTTAACTATTTAGAGTATGATTTCCACCTCGATGTTTTAATATTCTAGGCATCTGGTGTAATGATATTTTAGAAACTGTTTGGAATTTAAGGAATAACTTGTATTACTAATTTGTATAATCTCTACCTGTGCAATGGAATATAAATATCACAAAGTTGTTTGACTAAAGGACTGTGTGTTGTTTTTCCCATATAATAAAACCAAAGAGTAATTTGGTCCTTCATATCTTGAGGTAATCCATATTAAAGAAGAAACTATTTCTTAAAAATCCAGTTCTCTATATACAGTGGGTAAAGTCATAGGTTTCATAACTATGTTCTTCATGGATACTGTTCAAGTAACATCTAAGACTCAAGATGCTGTTTAAACATTTTGAAGGAATGTTTTTGTATTTAATGGAAGGGCTATCCTTAAACCTAAACTTTCCAAGGAGCATAAACTAAAGTGCTTTCCTGGGAATATCTCTTCACAAATGGAGCATTTTGAGTTATCGTGGTGATTCTTATATTTGTTTGTTTCCTATATGAAATAATTTAGAATCCACCTCTATTTAAAATATCTAAGAGTAATTTCACTGTAAATTCTTGAGACAAATTCCAATTCTGAATTTAAGAAGTCAGATTTTTTAAAGCTTTACAAACCCATAAAGGATTTAGTCTAGGAACCAGTACTAGGTTAACAAGGATATTATTATTATTATTATTATTTTACAAGGATATTATTTTGAGTCCTGGCTCTTGGTTTCCTTTCAGTAATACTGTAAAAGCTTTAGGCTGGCTAGACAGATACTTGGGGATTGAAATTTGTTTTAGAAGAGAATATATTCTGATGAAATGAGAATTGCTTTTCCCTGCCTCCAAGGCACTAAAATTTCATGGTTTTTAGGGGCTATGAACACTTAGGAACACATTATTAATTCATTCAGCAGATACTTGGCATCCTTTATATGCCGTGCACATGGCATTAAGTGTTGAAGTTACACCTGTGAAAAAGAAAGACAACTGTGCCTTAGTAGAGACGGTCAGTCTCATGAGAGGAACCGATTAATAACCAACTAATTGTAACACAGTTGTGATTGGTGCCGGAATATGGGAAGATTGGATCCAGAGGTTTTAGGAGCCTTTAGGAGTGTGAGATTTTTGGGGATGTGAAGTGCATGGGACCAGGTCATGGTGGACCTTTTCTGCCATCCTGAGGACTTCTTTCTAACAGATCATGGACTGATATTGAAGGTTTGTGTTCTGGAAGGAGCATCTTAATTTGTCTTTTCCTACTGATAATAGTAATAGGATAGATGAACTGCTGTAACAATTCCAACATCTCAGTGGTTTCGGACAGCAGGACTTTTGTCATTTTCATCATTACTTCAATGTGGCAGGAAGGTTCCCAGGGACCCAGACTTGCCCATCTTGTGACAGTGCCAGCTTCGAATCCTCAGACTTGCCCTGGAAGAAGAGGAGCTGGAGGGGTTTATGGGCAGGCCTGCTAGGGTATGCATCACTTTTCCCCATTTCCATTGGCCAGAACCCAGCCCTATGACCTCAGGCCAGTGGTAAGGGAGGTGGGGAATGTAGTCATCAGGTGTGTCCAGGAAGAGGACCAAAATGATGTGCTGAACACAAAGCATTGTCTTTTTTTTTTACCACGAGTGGACAGTTCGCATGGATGAAGGAAAAAAAAAAAAAACTCACAAGAAAATAAAGATCCTCCCTCTATAATTCCATTACCCAGCAATAATCATAATAAGGAATTGAGTGTATATTTAAAACTGTATCATCTTAACTGTAATAGCAGCATGCTCTTTGTAGATTTGGAAAATACATAGAAACACAAGGAAAAGGGGAAATTATTCCCTACCAAGAACTGACTGTGATTTTTGTTGTTATTTTGATGTATGCACTTCTGTGTCTTTACTGTTGTATGGTCTTTTCCTCCACTTAACATAAGCACTTTCCCAGGTCATTGAACATTCTGCATCTTAAAGGCTGCATTATATTTATTGTGGGTGTGGTGTAACTTTCTAGTAAGTTCTCTCTTGTTGGACATTTTGGTAATGGATGACATTTTTGCCATTAAAAATGCTGAGGTGTGTATCCCTTATTTAGAGTCAGTTGAACAGAGGTGTCCCTCTCACCCAAACTTGGTCAGTCAGATGTGGCCCAGGAATTTTGGAGCTCCAGCTGAGATTCAGGATTGTACCCTTTGAACTCACGCCATGCCTGAGACTACAGTCTTGGTACGGTCGTGAGCTTGGGGAAAGCAGAAGGCAAAGGAAGTGAGTGAGAAGATGACCGAATCAGGCAGGCAGAGAGGACTGCCCGGTTTCCTGGGGTGGGGGAGGAGACTCATACATGCTTCCCTACCCTTGAGTTCTCCGAGGCTCTCCGTCTTGTGTATGTGCATGTTTATCTACGATTGCTCTAATCCAGCTCCCTTCCAGAAACATCCTATTGCATGGCTGAATAAAGAGCATACATGTCAGAAGATTAAAATCTTTGCACGTCATTAGGACTCTGGTCTGATCACTGTGGCAGAAGATGGAACAAAATAATAAATGTGAAAGAGCTTTGTACAGTGCCGTCTAGTTGTTGGTAACCCTTATCTAGTTTTTTGGGAACCCCCGTCACTGGTATGTGTTAGCAAGTAAACACTGATCCTATTTTTCAGTGCATGTTTTTAAATTTTCGACTTTTGCTGTGTCTGTTTTAGATTCTCCACATCCATGTTAAAATAAGTAGGATGCAAAAACAAAGCAAAACAAAACAGTGTTCTCAAGGGTATTTATCTCAAACAGCGGAAGTGGGGTGTAGACTATAAAGAAACTCAAAGGCAGTTTGATAATAAAACAAGAAGCAAATGGATTATTGGAAGGAAAAAGTCCAGATGCCACATTTGAATGCAGTTATGAGTTAATGCTGGCTTAATGGCTAACATCCTGCTAAGTGCACATTTAATGGTTTATTGGACACCTCCTTTCCACCTAGAGAGGAGTTTGTTGGCTGGAATTATGAGTCCTGCTCTGAATGATGGGCACCAATCCTTGCATGTTTAACTCTGAGATTCAGTTTCCCAGGTGAGGACGTCATGTGTATGTGTTTATAAAAAGGACATCGTTTCAGCTCCACGAAACTGCAGAGCTGTCAGTTTGTTAAATGTCTTGTCCAAAGTCAGGGTTAGCTCTCTTCTCTCTCGGTCTTTCTCATTCAAGTATTACATGAGGGAAAAGTGTAGTCTAGTCCGCTGTCTCACTGTTGATCATTGTTAGGCTTTTATCTTACTGACAAAATATTAATCACAATTTAAGATTAAAAAAATACGCATGTGTACTCAGTCATGTCTGACTCTGCAACCCCATGGACTATAGCCCACCAGGCTCCTCTGTCCATGGGATTCTCCAGGCATGAATACTGGAGTGGGTCGCCATTTCCTTCTTCAGAGGATGTTCCTGACCCAGGGATTGAACTTGCATCTCCTGCATATACTGTAGCCTTTATTTGGTGTGGACTCTTAATCCCTCCAGTCTTCTATTGCAGATGACTCCCAAGAAGCAGGATGGGTGGGAGTGGGCTCTTCAGAGCTCAAAATCCATTTCTAAGTGCCATAAAACAAGGTAATCCTAGCTTTCTTGCTTATATTTGTAAATAATTTGATGGGGTTTCTATATTCAATTTTCGACTTACATTTGTATTCACATTTTTATTGTAAAAGTCATGTAATATAGAAATGTTGATGGTAAAAGGCGAATGCCCCCCTCTTTCTACCATCCTCTTTCATCCCATTCCCACCATTGTTGACAGTTGAACGTATAATGTAGCACGTAATTTTTATTTTTTTTCATTTATTTTTATTAGTTGGAGGCTAATTACTTTACAATATTGTAGTGGTTTTTGCCATACATTGACATGAATCAGGATTTACATGTGTTCCCCATCCCGATCCCCCCTCCCGCCTCCCTCTCCATCCCATCCGTCTGGGTCATCCCAGTGCACCAGCCCTGAGTACTTGTCTCATGCATCCAACCTGGGCTGGTGATCTGTTTCACCCTTGATAGTATACTTGTTTCAATGCTGTTCTCTCAGAACATCCCACCCTCACCTTCTCCCACAGAGTCCAAAAGTCTGTTCTGTACATCTGTGTCTCTTTTTCTGTTTTGCATATAGGGTTAGCGTTACCATCTTTTTAAATTCCATATATATAGCATGTAATTTTTAGATGACCAGGGCAAGATGTAATTCTTGCCCTAGTGAGTAAGAAGGTGAGAACAGGGACTTCACCGGTGGTCCAGTGGCTGAGACTCCACGCCCCCAGTGCAGGGGGCCCGTGTTCCATCCCTGGTCAGGGAACTAGATCCCACATGCCGCCACTTAAGAGTTTGCATGCTGCGACTAATGATTCCACAAAGACTTAGATCCTGCATGCCACAGCTAAGACATAGCCAGCCAAATAAATATTAAAAAAAAAAAAAAGATGAAAAACTTCTAGTCAGGTGATGTGCTTTTACCTGTCATGAACTGGGAGCGTGTTTAAGAAGCCCAACCCAGAAACCCCATCCTCTCCCCAGTCACCAAGTCCTTTGCCTCCCAGCATCTTCATGGTTTTTGCAGAGATGGCTTAATATCCACTTCACCCCTGCAATCTATTCTTACTGCAGCCACAACAATCTCTTCAAGACAAAAATTTGATGTGGTTTTTTTTTAAATAATACACACGGCTTTAAAACATGTTCAGGGCTTTCCCTAGCTCTTAGATTAAAGGACAGATTCCTTACTGCTGCATAATACAGTGCTATCCCACCTCTGCAACCTCATCTTCATCAAACTCCCCTTTGCTCTTTGGAGTCTCTCACACTGGCTTCCTTGCAGTGTAAACGCTGTTTTTCCTCCCTTGAAAATTATTCCCGTTCATTTTTCGCCATGCCCTGTAGTTGACTTCTAGTCAATCTGCAGTATCTAGTTCCCTTTCTCAAAGGAGACCTTTTCTGAAGCATTAGGAGAAGTTGTTTCACGACTTCATGGTATCACATATTTCTCCTTTAGGGTACTATGACTGAAAGTTTGTTTTGTTATTCCTGCTTATTTCCCCCACTTGACTCGTCAGTATCTTAATAGGGCGCTGGCATATAGTTGGAGCTCTTAATTATTTACTCAGTCAATCAATCATTCCTCCCTGTTCCACCTTCATTCCCTTGTCTTGCCCACCATCACCTTTACTACGTAATATAACATTGCCCACCCAGTTGTCTAGATGTCTCTTCCAAAATCTAAGTTGGCTTTCTCCAATCTGTCCATTTTGGACCTGAATGAGTTGGGTTAAATGTAAGTCTGATCATGTCTTTTTTTTGTTAAATTTTATGATGGTGTTTTGCTACACTTAGGAGAAAGGTCGAAATATTACCAAGCCCTAAAATTCTGCCCTCACTAGATTTGTCTTCACCAGTTTTCTGTTTTCATGCTAACCTGTTCTGGCTTTTGTATAATCTGGTGCCCCTGCCTAAAACAGTTTTCTCTCTCCCTAAACCCCTCCCTCCCCACAAACAAAACATTTAATTTCTATTCATCCTTTATATCTCAATTTAAACATTTCCTCAGAAAAAGCCATGATAACTCTTTAATTCTAATATTAATAACTTCCATATTTATTATCTATTTCCCTGAAACCTTCCAGGAGACTATCAGCAAAGCTTACCACTGTGTCCTCTTTACTTGGAATGTAATAAGTCTTAACACTGAATGAAGGAATAAACTGACTTCTTGACCATTGTATCTAGAGAACAAAAAGTTTAACATCAACTTCATTATAACCAAAGTATTTGGGGCAGATAATCTTCATCATTCGAATGCACAATTCAATCAATATTTGTTGAATGAATGAGCAACATTTTGTGGGTTCAACTAATTCAGCTGGTGAAGATTTTACTTGGAGGTTGTTTCATCCTGGCAGGCTCATTGTGCAAAGACATAGCCTTGTTCTAAGTAAAATGTTCTGTGAGAGCCATATTAAGTTTTTGTATGACAGAAGTGGATAACTGATATTACATGTCCCCCAAATGTTTCAAACCAAGCTTATATCTATTTCTGTGTAATGTGATTCCACTGAATTTGGGATCAGATGCTCTTCCACATTCAAAAAGATACCAACTTTCTTTTAAGCCCCAGTGTTTCCCGAAAGGGGTGATGCTAAGTTTAAAAACAGAGCAGGACTATTTGGTTGTCATAAGGCTAAGGATGCTACTTGTACTTCCTGAGTGGAGCCAAGGATGCAAAATGTGTTAAAAGCTGGGAGTCCTGAACAACAAAGTACTGTGTGTGTGTGTGTATATGTGTGTGCACATGCTCAGTCATGTCTGACTCTTTGTGACCCCATGAACTGTAGCCCGCCAGACTCCTCTGTCCGTGGGATTTTCCAGGCAAGAACACTAGAGTGGGTTGCCATTTCCTCCTCCAGTGGGTCTTCCCAAGCCAGGGACTGAACCTGGATCTCTTAATGTCTCCTGCATTGGCAGGCAGATTCTTTACCAACTGAGCCACCAAGAAAGCCCTAACAAAGTACTTCCCTGCTTAATTTTGTCAATTACAGCACTGCTGGGAAGCACAGGAAGGGGTTGTGGCAGAGATACCTAAATGCCAGAGAGGAAGTTATCCATTAAGTCCCAACAAAGCAGACCCAGGCATGGTTTTCTATTTGGGTGTGAATATGGCAGCTTCTTAGAACTTTTTTTTCTTTTAAGGGTTTTTTTTTTTTTTTTTTTTAATGGACCATTTTTAAAGCCTTTATTGTATTTGTTACAATATTGTTTCCATGTTTTGGTTCTTTGACTGAGAGGCATATGGGATCTAAGCTCCCCCAACCAGGGATCCAACCTGTACCCCTGCATTGAAAGTCAAAGTCTTAACCACTGGACCATGAGGGAAGTCCCAGAAAGGTTCTTAAACATATAATTAACCAAATACAAGTTCAGTAGCTGAACTCCATATATATAGTTTTAACCAGCTCCAGAGAACATTCCACTTTCGTTAACCCCTAATTATCTGATAACCAACTCCTGTCACAAACCCAGCTGAGGCATGCAGAAAAGTGAGCTTCTGAAATCTGAGAATCCTTTATTTCTCAAGAATGAGTCCCTAGATTCTATCCTTGCAGCTAGGTGGCACTCTAGAAAGCTACCTTGAATTCCTCCTTCAGGTTCCCCATAGAAATCCCTTCATAGTGAAAGTGGCTCAGTGTCTGACTCTGCAACCCCAGGCACTATAGTCTGCCAGGCTCTCTTTGTCCATGGAATTCTTCAGGGAAGAATGCTGGAGTGGGTAGCCGTTCCCTTCTCCGGGGGCTCTTCCTGACCCAAAAATCGAACCTGTATCACCCGCATTGCAGGCAGGTTCTTTACCACTGAGCCGCCAGGGAGGCCCTCCTTCATGGACCCATAACTTAATATTCTCTTACTTCTGTTGAGGACTGACAGAAATAAAAACGAGCCCAAAATGTTTCTTCAACTTTTAGGAAGGTTTTATTGAAAAAATTTGTAAGATATTTTTATCGAAATAGTCTTTTTTGTTTTTTGACTGCATTTTGGCATGCTGTTATCTTAGTTCCTTGAGCAGGAATGGAGCTCACACCCCCTGCACTCAAAGTGCTGAGTCTTAACCACTGGACTGCCAGGGAATTCCCCTGGATATTCTTTAAAATGTAGTGATAGCAAAATTTTTTTCTTTTAAACATGCTGATATTAGATAATAGAGCTAAATAATGTTTCCCTTTTGCTTTGATTGCTGGAAAACTCAGAACTCCCAGTTTGTGCTCAATTAGACTAATTGCTTTTTGCCTAGGTTTTTCAGTAGTATATAATCCTTTCAGCAGTTGGCTCATGTCCTGTTGTGTATTTTAGATAGAATTTACATTTAATAAAGTGTACATGTGTTCAATACAGTGAATTATGACGATTTTCTATGTCTGGGCTAACAATCACCAGAACAACTTCATTACCCCAGAGAGTTTCCTTGTACTCCTTTCCGATCAATTTTTCCTCCATCTGATGCAACTACTTGCTGAATTCTGTGACCATAGATTAGTTTTTCGTTGTTCTTAAAATTTACTTGAATCATAGAACTTGTAATCTTTTAGTCTGGCTTTTTTCACTCAATATTTTTGACATCCATGTTGTTGCATGAATCAGTATTTGTTTTTAATTGCTGAGGAGTATTTTACCTAGGGGCTTCCCAGGTTGTGCAGTGGTAAAGAATTCGCTTGGCAAGGCAGGAGACGTGTTCTATCTCTGGGTTGGGAAGATCCCCTGGAGGAGGAAGTGGCACCCCACTTCAGTATTCTTGCCTGGAGAATTCTCTGGACAGAGGAGCCTGGCAGTCTACAGTCCATGAGGTTCCCAAAGGGTTGGACATGACTTAGCAACTAAACAATTTTACTTTTTAATAGATACTATAATTTGTTTATCATTTCTCCTGCATATGGAGTTATTTCCAATGCTTGACTGTTATGGATAAAGTTGGTATGAGCATTCATGCACAATTCTTTGTGGTTATCTCATGTTTTAAAATGTTTGTTTAAAATGTTTGTTTAATGTTTTCATTGTGAAAGTATCTTTATTGTAAACCTCACATCTGGATGGGGAGGGGGAGTGAAAATATAGCAGTCCCAGTATTAGATTTACATCATAACTTAAACACTAAAAACAACTTACAGATTTTAGTTTCCCATTGTTTTGAAACTGAAGGCCAAGGCAAATACATAACTTCTCCCTTCAAATAAACATCCGTCATTTGGAAAACTTCTCACTTAAATTTCCCCTAAGCTAAAGGTTGGATGCCATCATCGATTCAATGGACATGAACTTGGGCCATGGTAAGGGACGGGGAGGCCAGGTGTGCTGCAGTCCATGGGCTTACAGAGTCAGACATGACTTAGCAACTAAACAACAACAAAGCTATAGTCGCTATCTTTTCACATCCTCATTTTACTTGTCCAGTAGGCATACCAGATTCAACATATTCAAAGGAAAATTTTATCCATCCCACCCATCCCCGCAAAAAGAAATAAAATAAACTAGCCTTTCCATATTCTCATCTCAACTCTCAGTTGCTGAAGCTAAAAATGTGTCTTCATCCTTGATACCTCTTTTTTTCAGAAACCTCGCACCTAATCAAGTAGCAAATCTGGTGTGTTCCATCTTCAAAACACAGACTATCGGGAAGCCAGCCCCTTATCGCTGTCCCTACTGCTAACATGCTCGTCAAAGCCACTGTCAGCTCTTGATTGGATCAGTGAAATAGCCTCGGTTAATAACCAGTCTTGCTGCTTCTATCTTTGGTCCCTAGAGCCGAGTCCAAACAGAGCAGCTAGAGTCTCAGGTACATCAGTCACTCCAATCCATTTTCATTCAGAATAAAAGTCAGAGTTCTCACATGTTCTGCAAGGCCATAAGTAATCCCCCGACCTCCCCTTCATTGGCTCTCTCTCCCCTTTCTCCTTCCTCTCCAGTCATGTGGCTGCCTCACCTTTCTTTAAACTACCTAGAGCAATCCTGCCTCAGAACTTTAACACTTGCTATTTCTGGGCCAGGAATTCCACCCTTCCACCTCCAGCCCCTACATATAGCCCAAGGCTCACTGCCTTACTTTATCCATGTCTCTACTTAGCGTCACTTCACTGGGTAGGTCTGGTCTGAGCACCTTTTCTAAAGTGGATCCCACCTCCACCCTCAACACCAGCAATGTCAATTTGTACTGTGTTCTTAGCCCAACCCAGACCAGACCACAAAGACTGCTTCAAGTTGAAGGAAGGGCAAAAATGATGACAAGAACTTGACTCAATGCTCTTAAAACAGTTAATAAGTAATGCAAAGAAGAAAGAAGTAAGAAAGTGATTGGGGGGACTTCCCTGGTGGTCCAGTGACTAAGACTCCGAGCTCCCAGTGCAGGGGACTGGGTTTGGTCCCGGGTCAGGGAACTAAATCCCACATGCCACAGCTAAGATCTGAAGCAGCCAAATAAGAATAAATATTAAAAAGGAAAATTTATTTTTTCTTAGGTGGTTGGGAACACTCTCTACAGCCTCCCCTGTTTTCTCATGGAAGCTCCTCTGGGATTCTGTGGTCCCCTTAGTCTGTCTGGAGTGAAACGTCCACTAGGGTCGAGGAGCACAGAACTGTGGGCTTGCCTTAGCCGCCTCCCCTCACCCCTCGGCATCCAGCAGCTGGAAACCACCTGTCTTATCATTCTGCTGCACAGTGAGACCAATCATCAGGGCCTGTGCGTGGGTGACTTTGTGGCTTTGATAATCTCCTTTCATCTCTGCCTGCACGCCACAGGGTCTAAGAGTTTTCTGGTCTGTCCTTTAGAAGTCATGAATTACCATAATGCCTTACCTTCTCCATGATTCTTATTATCGCCCGACCTATTATATCTTTGTTTTTGTGCCTATTTGTTGCTTGTTTCCCCAAGTAAAATGTTAAGTTCCCTGACAACAGAGACTCGACTCTTCTCATTCATGCTATATCCCTTCCCCAGTACCTAGAATGGCAGCTGGCACATAGTAAATAATAAAGATTTACTGAATTAATTTTGTTCAATGCATTTAACATCGTTCTATGTAGTCTCCCCCCAAAATTGGTATCATTGTAAGGACTTTAGCGGCTGTTAATGTCAAACCAAACCAAACCTCTCTTTTGGCTTTTTTCTTTCCTTTGAGTTTCAGAATGTTATTTAGGGGTTGAAATGGGCTACCTTGGTGATTCAGACGGTAAAGAATCTGCCTGCAATACAGGATACCCAGGTTTGATTCCTGGGTCCTGGAGAAGGGCATGGCAACCCACTCTAGTATTCGTGCCTGGGGAGTCCCATGGACAGAGGAGCCTGGTGGGCTACAGTCCATGGGGTCGAAAAGAGTCGGACATGACTGAGTGACTGACACTTTCTTTTCATGACCATGGGAGTGCAAGCCACATATACCTCAGACTTGGCACTGGTTTTGTTGCCATGTTAGGACAGTGAACTGGATACTGTGTCTTCAGTAGCCAAAGTATAAGAAAATTTATTTTCTTATTTAATGTTTAAAGTTCAAATTGCCTGTAATCTAGGGATCCCTTGAATGTGATAAGCCTGAATTACTTTGGAGAATAAAAGGCTGAAGTCCAGTCCAGTTGACAAGTAAAAGGCCTCTTGGAAGCAGCATTCTGAGAAAGATCCTGCTTATTCAACACTGAATATTCTGGGGTCTGAATGAGTGTGAATGTTATGGAGACTCAAAACAGAAACCGTAACTGCTCATTGATTCAGTTCGAGAGATAATTTTATCAAGGGTCTAGTATAACAGAGACTTCCTTCAAATATGTAATCCTACTTGTGATCTATTTTTTTAAGTTAACATTGCCTCTATAGTAAACTATTTTCTGCTAGATGACCCAGAAAATCCAAATCCCTGGTGGAAAATTAGTACATTTGTGAGCACTCTTGTGTACAGATTACAGCACTAAGCTCTGAACTAAAGGAGTCTGCAATTTCTGTCTGCCTGGAGGTACTGGTTGAAAGGAGCATGATAAGCTTCCCTCTCTTTCCCTATAAGTCTTATTGTTTCCAGCAGAAGAAAAGATGCTGACTGATAAAACTGTTTTATAGATCACCTCTTTCTGTATTTTGGAAACAGCTAAAATTTGTTTTGCAGATTTTGACAGGATCTATGAGAGTGATATAATATCACTTCGATAGTGTATCAGCTCAGTTTGGAGCCAAGGGTGGATCTCGTGGCTGGGAGGGTAGTGAACCTTGCATACCTGACTCATCTTCCCCAGATACTCAGAGACCATGGTCAGGAAGATGGTTACTATGGCTTTTGTAAGGGCATTCCACACCAAATTCTGGTCAGAAATAATAAGTATGGAAAACAGAGTAATCGGCTTTTTAAGAAGCCATGTACATATAAAAACTGAAAGTGCAAAGTCAAATATTTATATGGCTTCTGTGAAGGACTTTGCTAAATTAAACAAGTCTGGATAGATTAACTCTAGGCAGAGGGGTCTGGCCAAGGATCAGGAGTGCTGGCTCTGTTTGATCACAGAGCCACACAAACAAGGCATTGCAGGTAGGGAGAACTTAAACCAGAGCAGAAAAATCACAGCGTGAAAGAGTTCAGACCAGAAAAACCCTAAACAACAAAACATACAATTAAACAAACAAAAACCCACGAGGAAAACACAAGCTAATTGGTAGAAACTTCCTTGTTTCAAAGTTGATGACTGTCAGTTGCAATTCACTTAGAAAGATGAGCTTGAGACTAGGTATGACTTGTTGACCAGTTATTTCACAAAGAATCAATCTTTAGAAAACGGAAGGTCCTTTTCTCTGTAAGTCATACCTTTACCCAGAAGTCACAGGCTTCCTGGAATGACTATTAAAAATCTAAGATCTCTTGAAAATGACTTTGAAACTCAGTTTTCAATATTATTGACCCAGCCAGCCCTTCTTAGACATACAGATTGTACGGTCGCATGCTATGTGACTGGAACAGAAGACCAAGCCAAGAAAACAGCAAGGAAAGAGGAGGAAGAGAAGAAACATTTTGCTGTTGAACACTGCTTTTTTGTCTTTTAAATATCACAGACATCTTTTTTTTGTGTGTGTGGCTGTGCTGGGTCTTAGTTGCAGCACGCAGGATCTTTAATTTTCATTGAGGCATGTGGGATCTTCAGTTGTAGCATGTAGGATCTAGTGCCCTGACCAGGGATTGAACCTGGACCCCCTACATTGGGAATTTGGAGTCTTAGCCACTGGACCACCAGGGAAGTCTTCATCTTTGACTTTTAATTATGGAAAATTTCCAATACAGGTACAAAGATAGAAACAAAAGTATGATAAATTCTCATGAGCTCATCACTGAGCTTTACCTGTTAGCAATATTTTCTTTATCATCTCATCTATCCCTCCCTTGTTTTACTTTTATTTCTTTTGGAGTATTTTAGTAACTCTCAAACAAGTATCATTTCACCCATCAATACTATCTTTTTTCTTTTCTTAGCAAAAATCACAGGACTGTTATCCCCATCCTCAACAAAATTAACATTATTTTTTAATCAACTAATATATATCTAAATCTATGTTCAGATTTCTTCAACTGGCTTTTGATAGTTGGTTTGTTTGAACTAGGATTTAAGCAAGGTCCATACTTTGCATTTAATTGGTATATCCTTTCTAACAATTTTTAATTGGAGGATAATTGCTTTACAATATTGTGCTGGTTTCTGCTGTACAATAACTGTTATATCCTTTACATCTCTTTTAATATATGATTTCATCTTCCCTTCTCCACCCTCCTAACATTCATTGACTGAAACATTGGGTCAAGTGTCCTGTAGTATTTCTTAAATTTTGGATTTTTCTGATTGCATTTCCATGAAATCATTTAAAATTCTCCTGTATCTCTTGTATTTTTTGTAAACTGAGTTAGATTTGGATGAGGAATTAAATTCAGGTTATTTATTTTGGCAAGAGCATTTCATTGGCTGTGCTGTAATCTTCCTATAACATCATGTCAATAGGAAGTGATGATCAGTTTGACTGATGGGTTCAGGTAGATTTTTAATTAAAATCTTGTTTTATTTAAAATTTTTTAAAATTTATTTAAATAAAATTCTATTTTAAAATTCTTAATTATGATATAATACATTCCCTGTGGAAAAATTAGAAAATACAGATGGCAATAAATACGAAAATAAAAAAGTAAGTGCGTTCCCACAATCTAAAGAAGACTACCATTTACATTTGGCATATGTCTTTCTAGGTTTATTCTGTTTTGATTGATCAATCTTGAAAGTTTTTCCCTTCTTTCCCTATTAGTCTTATGCTGCCTTTTAAAATATCATCCAATAAATTCTTCAGTTAACAAATATTTTGGGGTACCTATTATTATTATTGTGAATGATATTAGAAAGAAGAAAGGAAGGCAGGAAGAGTGTAGTCTGAGCACCTGCTATGTAGCAGTGCTTTTACATTATTTTCTTATTGAAGGATAATTGCTTTACAGAATTTTGTTGCTTTCTGTCAAACCTCAACATGAATCAGCCACAGGTATACATACATCCCCTCCCTTTTGAACCTCCCGCCCATCTCCCTCCCCATCCCACCCCTCCAGGTTGATCCAGAGCCCCTGTTTGAGTTTCCTGAGCCATTCAGCAGATTCCTGTTGGCTGTCTATTTTACATATGGTAATGTAAGTTTCCATGTTACTCTTTCCATACCTCTCCCCATCTCCTCCCCTCTCCCCATGTCCGTAAGTCTATTC
This sequence comes from Cervus canadensis, assembly GCF_019320065.1. Classification (NCBI taxonomy): domain Eukaryota; kingdom Metazoa; phylum Chordata; class Mammalia; order Artiodactyla; family Cervidae; genus Cervus; species Cervus canadensis. The sequence continues at coordinate 66,389,195 of NC_057394.1, forward strand.
TCTATGTCTGTTTCTCCATTGCTGCCCTGTAAATACCATTTTTCTAGATTCCATATATATGTGTTAGAATATGGTATTTCTCCTTCTCTTTCTGATTCACTTCACTCTGTATAATAGGTTCTAGGTTCATCCACCTCATCAGAACTGACTCAAATGTGTTCCTTTTTATGGCTGAGTAATATTCCATTGTGTATATGTACCACAGCTTCTTTCAGAGAAGGAAATGGCAACCCACTCCAGTACTCTTGCCTGGAAAATCCCATGGATGGAGGAGCCTGGTGGTCTACAGTCCATGGGGTTGCAAAGAGTCAGACATGACTGGAGTGACTAAGCAAGCACCACAGCTTCTTTATCCATTCATCTGTTGATGAGCATATAAGTTGCTTTCATGTTCTAGCTATTGTAAATAGTGCTGCAATGAACAATGGGATACATGTGTCTTTTTCAATTTTGGTTTCCTCAGGGTATATGTCTAGGAGTAGGATTGCTGGGTCATATGGTGGTTTTATTCCTAGTTTTTTAAGGAATCTCCATACCATCTTCCATAGTGGCTGGATCAATTTACATTCCCACCAACAGTGCAAGAGTGTTCCCTTTTCTCCACACCCTCTCCAGTATTTATTGTTTGTAGACTTTTTGATGACGGCCATTCTGACTGGTATGAAGTGATATCTCATTGTGGTTTTGATGTGCATTTCTCTAATAATAAGCGATGTTGAACATCTTTTCATGTGTTTGTTAGCCATCTGTATGTCTTCTTTGGAGAAATATCTGTTTAGGTCTTTTCCCCACTTTTTGATTGGGTTGTTTTTCTGGCATTGAGTTGTATGAGCTGCTTGTCTATTTTGGAAATTAATCCTTTGTCAGTTGTTTCATTGGCTATTTTTTCTCCCATTCTGAGGGCTGTCTTTTCACCTTGCTTATTGTTTCCTTTGCTGTGCAAAAGCTTGCACGTTTAATCAGGTCCCACTTGTTTATTTTTGTTTTCATTTCCATTATGCTAGGAGGTGGGTCATAGAGGATCTTGCTTTGATTTATGTCATCGAGTGTTCTGCCTATGTTTTCCTCAAAGAGTTTTATAGTTTCTGGTCTTACATTTAGGTCTTTAATCCACTTTATCTTTGTGTATGGTGTTAGGAAGTGTTCTAATTTCATTCTTTTACATATAGCTGTCCAGTTTTCCCAGCACCTTTTATTGAAGAGACTGTCTTTGCTCCATTGTGTATTCTTGCCTCCTTTGTCAAATATAAGGTACCCATAGGTGCATGGGTTTATTTTTGGGCTTTCTGTCTTGTTCCATTGGTCTATATTTCTGTTTTTGGGCCAGTACCATACTGTTCTGATGACTGTAGCTTTGTAGTATAATCTGAAGTCAGGAAGGTTGATTCCTCCAGCTCCATTCTTCTTTCTCAAGACTGCTTTGGCTATTTGGGGTCTTTTGTGTTTCCATATGAATTGTGAAATTTTTTGTTTTAGTTCTGTGAAAAATGCCATTGGTAATTTGATAGGGATCGCATTGAATCTGTAGATTACATTTGGTAGTATAGTCATTTTCACAATATCGATTCTTCCTACATAGGAACATGGAATATCCCTCCATCTGTTTTTGTCATCTTTGATTTCTTTCATTAGTGTCTTATAATTTTCTGTGTACAGTTCTTTTGTCTCCTTAGGTAAGTTTATTCCTAGATATTTGATTCTTTTTGTTGCAATGGTGAATAGGATTGATTCCTTAATTTTTCTGATTTTTTATTGTTAGTATATATAAATGCAAGTGATTTCTGTGTATTGATTTTGTATCCTGCAACTTCACTGAATTCACTGATTAGCTCTAGTAGTTTTCTGATACTATCTTTAGGGTTTTCTATGTACGGTATCATGTCATCTGCAAACAGTGAGAGCTTTAATTCTTCTTTTCCCATCTGGATTCCTTTTATTTCCTTTTCTTTTCTGATTGTTGTAGCTAGGACTCCCAGAACTATGTTGAATAATAGTGGTTAAGGTGGGCACCCTTGTCTTGTTCCTGATATTAGGGGGAATACTTTCAGTTTTACACTATTGAGAATAATGTTTGCTGTAGGCTTATTATATGTGGTCTTTACTATGTTCAGGTAGGTTCCTTCTATGCCCATTTTTTGAAGAGTTTTAATCATAAATGGCTGCTGAATTTTGTCAAAGGCTCTTTCTGCATCTATTGAGATGATCATATGGTTTTTATCTTTCAATTTGTTAATATGGTGCATCACATTGATTTATTTGCATATACTGAACAATCCTTGCATTCCTGGGATAAACCCACTTGATCATGGTGTATGAGTTTTTTGATGTGTTGCTGAATTCTGTTCACAAAAATTTTGTTGAGGAATTTTGCATCTATGTTCATCAGTGATACTGGTCTGTAGTTTTCTTTTTTAGTATTGTCTTTGTTGGTTTTGGTATCAGGGTGATGATGGCCTCATAGAATGAGATTGGAAGTGTTCCTTCCTCTGCAATTTTTTGAAAGAGTTTTAGAAGGATAGGCATTAGCTCTTTTCTAAATGTTTGATAGAATTCTCCTGTGAAGTCATCTGGTCCTGGGCTTTTGTTTTTGGGAGATTTTTGATCATAGCTTCAATTTCAGTGCTTGTAATTGGGTTGTTCATAATTTCTATTTCTTCCTGGTTCAGTCTTGGAAGATTGAACTTTTCTAAGAATTTGTCCAATTTTTCCAGGTTATCCATTTTATTGCCATATGTTGTTCATAATAGTCTCTAATAATCCTTTATATTTCTGCATTGTCTGTTGTAACCTCTCCTTTTTCATTTCTAATTTTGTTGATTTCATTCTTCTCTCTTTCTTTCCTGATGAGTCTGGCCAAATGTTTGTCAATTTTGTTTATCTTCTCAAACAACCAACTTTTAGTCTTATTAATCTTTACTATTGTTTCTTTCATTTCTTTTTCATTTAATTCTGCTCAGATCTTTATGATTTCTTTCCTTCTATTAATTTTGGGTTTTTTGTTTTTCCTTTTCTAGTTGTTTTAGGTGTAAAGTTGGGTTGTCTATTTGATGTTTTTCTTGTTTCTTGAGGTAGGATTGTATTGCTATAAACTTCCCTCTTGGAACTGCTTTGGCTGCATCCCACAGGTTTTGAGTTGTTGTGTTCTCATTGTCATTTGTTTCTAGAAATTTTTTTATTTCCTTTTTGGTTTTTTCAGTAACCTGTTGGTTATTTAGAAACATGTTGTTCAATCGCCATGTATTTGTGATTCTTACAGCTTTTTTCTTGTAATTGACATCTAGTCTCATAGTGTTGTGGTTGGAGAAGATGCTTGATATGATTTCAATTTTCTTAAATTTACTGAGGTTTGATCTGTGACCCAAGATATAGTCTATCCTGGAGAATGTTTCATGTGCACTTGAGAAGATGTATTCTTCTGCATTTGGATGGAATGCCCTGAAGATATCAATGAGCTCCATCTCATCTAATGTATCATTTAAGACTTGTGTTTTCTTACTAATTTTCTGTTTTGATGATCTGTCCATTGGTGTGAGTGGGGTGTTAAAGTCTCCTACTAGTGTTGTGTTACTCTCAATTTCTCCTCTTACGTGTTAGTGTTTGTCTTAGGCATTGAGGTGCTCCTGTGTTGGGTGCATAGATATTTACAATTGTTATGTCTTTCTCTTGAATTGATCCCTTGATCATTATGTAGTGTCCTTCCTTATCTCTTGTAATCTTTAAGGTCTATTTTGTCTGATCTGAGGGTTGCTACTCCAGCTTATTTTTGCTTCCCATTTGCATGGAATATATTTTTCCATCCTCTCACTTTCAGTCTTTATGTGTTTTGAGGTCTGAAGTGGGTTTCTTGTAGACAGCATATATATATAGGTCTTATTTTTGTACCCATTCAGCCAGTCTGTTTCTTTTGATTTGCACATTTAATCCACTTACATTTAAAGTAATTATCAATATATCTGTTCCTATTGCCATTTTCTTAATTGTTTGGGGTTGATTTTGTAGATCTTTTTTCTTCTGTTGTATTTCTTGACTGTATAAGTCCTTTAACATTTGTTGTAAAGCTGGTTTGTGGTACTGAATTCTCTTAACTTTTCCTTGTCTTAAAAGTTTTTTATTTCTCCGTCAATTTTGAATGAGATCCTTGCTGGGTACTGTAACCTTGGTTGTAGATTTTTCCTGTGCAGTACTTTAAATATATCCTGCCATTCTCTTCTGACCTGCAGAGTTCCTGCTGAGAGATCAACTGTTAAGCATATGGGGTTTCCCTCGTATGATACTTGTTGCTTCTCCCTTGCTGCTTTTACTTTTCTTTCTTTGTGTTTAGTCTTTGTTAGTTTGATTAGTATGTGTCTTGGCATGTTTCTCCTTGGGTTTATCCTGTATGGGACTCTTTGCACCTCTTGGACTTGATTGACTATTTCCTTTTTCATTTTGGGGAAATTTTCAACTATAATCTCTTCAAAAATTTTCTCATATGCTTTCTTTCTCTCTTCTTCTTCTGGGACCCCAATAATTCAAATGTTGGTACATCTGATTTTGTCCCAGTGGTCTCTGAGACTATCTTCACTTCTTTTCATTTTTTTTACTTTATTCTGCTCTTCGGAAGTCATTTCCACCATTTTATCTTCCACTCACTGATTCACTCTTCTGCTTTAGATATTCTGCTACTGATTCTTTCTAGAATATTTTTAATTTCAGTAATTGTGTTGTCTCTGTATGTTTATTCTTCAATTCTTATAGGTCTTTGTTAATTGATTTTTCATTTTCTCCATTTTGTTTTCAAGGTTTTTGATCATCTTTAGTATCATTATTCTGAATTCTTTTTCAGGGAGTTTCCCTATTTCCTCTTCATTTATTTGGACTTCTCTGTTTCTAGTTTGTTCCTTCACTTATGTAGTATTTCTCTACCTTTATTTGTTTATTTTTTTAACTTAGTTTGAGGTCTCCTTTTCCCAGTCTTCAAGGTTGAATTCTTTCTTCCTTTTGGCTTCTGCCCTCCTAAGGTTGGTCCAGTGGTTTGTGTAAGCTTCATATAGGATGAGATTTCTGCTGAGTTTTTGTTTGTTTGTTTTTCATCTGATGGACAAGATTGAGTGAGGTAGTAATCCTGCCTGCTGGTGATTTGGTTTGTATTTTTGTTTTGTTTGTTGTTTAGATGAGGAGTCCTTTATGGGGTGCTACTGGTGGTTGGATGATGCCAGGTCTTGTACTATAGTGTTTCCTTTGTGTGAGTTCTCACTATTTGATACTCTCTAGGGTTAGTTCTCTAGTAGTCTAGGGTCTTGGAATCCGTGCTCCCACTCCAAAGGCTCAGGGCTTGATCTCCGGTCAGGAACAAGGATTCCACAAGTGGTTTATTATGGCATTCAGTTCAGTTCAGTTCAGTTCAGTCACTCAGTCGTGTCTGACTCTTTGCAACCCCATGAACCGCAGCACGCCAAGCCTTCCAAGTCCTCACCAACTCCTGGAGTCCACCCAAACCCATGTCCATTGAGTCGATGATGCCATCCAACCATCTCACCCTCTGTCGTCCCCTTCTCCTCCTGCCCTCAATCTTTCCCAGCATCAGGGTCTTTTCAAATGAGTCAGCTCTCTGCATCAGGTGGCCAAAGTATTGGAGTTTCAGCTTCAACATCAGACCTTCCAATGAACACCCAGGACTGCTCTCCTTTAGGATGGACTGGTTGGATCTCCTTGCAGTCCAAGGGACTCTCAAGAGTCTTCTCCAACACCACAGTTCAAAAGCATCAATTCTTCAGTGCTCAACTTTCTTTATAGTCCAACTCTCACATCCATACATGACCACTGGAAAAACCATAGCCTTGACTAGACAGACCTTTGTTGGCAAAGTAATGTCCATGCTGTTTAATATGCTGTCTAGGTTGGTCATAACTTTCCTTCCAAGGAGTAAGCATCTTTTAATTTCATGGCTGCAATCACCATCTGTGGTGATTTTGGAGCCCCCCAAAATAAAGTCTGACACTGTTTACACTGTCTCCCCCTCTCTTTCCCATGAGGTGATGGGACCAGATGCCATGATCTTAGTTTTCTGAATGTTAAGCTTTAAGCCAACTTCTTCACTCTGCTCTTTCACTTTGATCAAGAGGCTCTTTAGTTCTTCTTTACTTTCTGCCATATGGGTTGTGTCATCTGCATATCTGAGGTTATTGATATTTCTCCCGGCAATCTTAATTCCAGCTTGTGCTTCTTCCAGCCCAGCATTTCTCATGATGTACTCTGCATATAAGTTAAATAAGTAGGGTGACAATATACAGCCTTGACATACTCCTTTTCCTATTTGGAACCAGTCTGTTGTTCCATGTCCATTTCTAACTGTTGCTTCCTGACCTGCATACAGGTTTCTCAAGAGGTAGGTCAGGTGGTCTGGTATTCCCATCTCTTTCAGGATTCTCCAGTTTATTGTGATCCACACAGTCAAACGCTTTGGCATAGTCAATAAAGCAGAAATAGATGTTTTTCTGGAACTCCCTTGCTTTTTTGATGATCCAGCAGATGTTGACAATTTGATCTCTGGTTCCTCTGCCTTTTCTAAAACCAGCTTGAACATCTGGAAGTTCAGGTTTCAAGTATTGCTGAAGCGTGGCTTGGCATTAAGTGAAATTAAAACAAATATCCAAAACCGAGAAGCCAAAGATGAACCCGAGACAAATGGCAGTTATAAAATCAGGCAAATAATAATTAAAATAATGGAACATACATTACATATACATATGTAATGTATATACATATACACCCATGAGCAAAGTAAAAACAGTCCAACAAAAATAAAGTACAGTAGTTTGACTTGGCCAACAAAGTAAATAAAAAATTATATCTACCAGTTAAGAACAAAACTAAGTAAAGCACAAAGTGGAAAACAAAACTAAAACAAGGTGCCAAGTGGGGAATAAAGCAATGAAAACCAACTAACAAATATGTTGAGAGGAAAGGAAAGAAAGAAAAGAAAGAAAGAATAGATATGCAAAGTTAAACAGTGGTAGATGAAGAAGATTTACATACATTAAAGATTAACTGCAAGGGGAAAAATAACAATAGGAAAGGCAAACAAAGGAATAAATGTAGAAAAAATATAATAGGTTTAAAAAAATTTTAAATTAAAACTATCAAAAAGAGAAAAGGAAAAAAAAGATGGAAGAAGAAAGAAAAAAGGGGGGAAAAAAAGGAAAACTCCACAGAACTGCAAAAGCCCAACGTAGAGGCAGAGGTTTATAGCAACAATAAAAATGTGACTGAATATACACATATACACCCATAAGCAAAATCAAAACAGTCCAACAAAAATAAAGTACTATAGATTGACCCAGCGAGCAAAGGAAACCAAAAATTATATCTACCAGAACAAGACTAAGCACAAACTGGATAACAAAATTAAAGCAAGGTGCCAAGTGGGGGATAAAACAATGAAAATAAAACTGACAAATACGTTGAGAGGAAAGGAAAGAAAGAAAAGGAAGAAAGAATAGATATGCAAACTTAAATAGAGGTAAATAAAGAAGATTTATATACATTAGATTAACAGCAAGGGGAAAAGAACAATAGGAAAAGCAAACAAAGGGATAAATGTAGAAACAATAATAATAGGTTTAAAAATTAAAACTAAAAAAACAGAAGAAAAAAAAAAAAAACCCACCTCCACAGAACTGCAAAAGCTCAACATAGAGGCAGAGGTTTATAACAATAGAAAATGTGACTGAAATAAAAAAGCTCAAAAGCTTAATTAGATTTCATAGTGCCAATAAAATCAACAACTACAACAGAGGGGATAAAAAAGGAAAAAGAAGGGAAAAAATCCAAAAGAATCTACAGAACAAGTCAAAACATAACAACAATAAATGTTTTTCCTGAGTCACTGCTGTCAGAGTCCTTTCCCTCACCGGGAGTCACAGTCCACCTCCCCTCCCTAGGGCGCCCTCTCACACTGTGCTGTTCTCTGGACCTGCTGTGGGGGCAGCTCAGATTCTGATCTGCTCCTACTCCTCTGTGTTCTTGCCTCCAATGTCCACAGCTATCAGAACTAGTGCATTTTCTTTCGTGGGAGCTCTCAATGACCTTTTTATATATTCTATAGACACAGAGTCTGCCTAGTTGATCGTGTGGATTTAATCTGCAGCTGGTATAGCTGGTGGGAAGGTTTTGGGTCTTCTTCCTTAGCCACACTACCCCTGGGTTTCAATTGTGGTTTTATCTCCACCTCTGCATGTGGGTCGTCCACTGGGGTTTGCTCCTGAGGCTGCCCTGGAAGACTTGGGTTTGCCCCTTTGAGGGCCAGGTGTGGAGGTGGTGCAGCTGCTTAGGTCGCAGGGGTTCTGGCAACACCAGGTACTCAGAGGAGTTGGCGGCCAGGGCAGCAGGAAATATCGTGCTCTAGAAGGGTATGGCCACTCATGTTGGCCAATACGCTTCAGTGTTCTTGCCTGGAGAAATACTCCCTGACAGAGAAGCCTGGCAGGCCACAGTCTAAAGGGTTGCAAAGAGTCAGACGCTACCAAAGCGACCCTGCGCACATAGGTCCAAGACTGTTTTTGCCTGTGGCAGCTCTGCCCCAGTGAGAATTGAGCATTAAGGTGGCGCAGCTGCTTGGCTTGCGGGGACCCTGGTGGCGCCAAGTGTGCAGGGACACGGGCTGCCTCCGCCGCAGGAGTTAGAGCCCTATCAGAGTCTTTTTTCAAGCCTCTTGTAGCTGGTGATAAGGCTTCTTTCCTCAGTCTTTTTCTGTAGCTCCACCTGCTCAGGCACTCAGCCGGCTCCCTTGCCTGGGGTCCTTCTCTGTTGTTCAGCGAGTCAGGCACACAGAGGGCCCCCCTGGCTGGGGTCCTATGCTGTAGTTCAGTGCATCAGGCGTTTGATGGGCCAGCCTCTTGTTCAGCTGCTGATGGTGACGTGTGGTGATGGCTCCACCCCCTTCGCGTGACTCAGCGGTATCGCCTTGCTTCCATGGCTGCACAGCATTCCTCCACAGGCATTTCCCACCGCAGGCTCCTCCCTCACCTCCTCTTGATCCGCCTCTCCACAGTCAACAGCAGCCCTCACCCTGGGATGGCCCCACAATCCCCAAACTCTGCGTCCCTGTCCGGGGTAGGTATGGCTGCAGCAAGGACTGTCTGATTCTCATTCCATTCAGGCTGCAACAGATCAGCTGTTTCACTCAGCCTTAAATGTTTCTCCTCTGACTCAAGTGATTGCCCCGATGTGGGAATCAGACCCCTGCTTCAGTTCCCTGACCCACTGAGAGCAGGTCCAGTCCTATTAACATTCCTATTTTTCCCCCTAGTTCCTTCGTCCTACCAAGTTTTGCGTGGTTCGATATATTCTTTTCCTCTGGTCAGGTACTCCTGTCCACTCTCAGATGGTGTTCTCTACATTATTTTTTACTTATTGTCACAATGACCTTGTGAAGAGAGGTATTAATGTTATACTCCCATTTAACAAAAGAGGAGATTGACACTCAGGCTTCCTGGAGTCTTTAACTCTTGAGTCCAGACTCTTAAAGTCTTCTGATTCAAATCCAAAGTCCAAACATTCATTTCCTTCCTGAATTTTGTGATACTGATATAAAACAGGGCTATTCTATCTAGTCAGTTAAATATGTACTTGATGGGCACAATAAAATGTAATCATTGCTTAACACGTTTGAGAGATTTTATCTGATCTTTAGCAAGGCAAACCCATTTAGGCATAGAGAAACAAAGTACAGAAACTTTTCCATTTCTCAGAGATTAAAACAAAGTTTTACCTGTTTTCTGTGTTCTTCATCTTTATTATTTCTCTCTTTTCTTGAGCTTCCCTGAAGTGTCCTGTGGCTCAGATGGTAAAGAGTCTGCCTGCAATGCTGGAGATCTGGGTTTGATCCCTGGGTTGGGAAGATCTTTTGGAGAAGGAAATGGCAACCCACTCCAGTATTCTTGCCTGAAGAATCCCATGGACAGAAGAGCCTGGCGAGCCCCAGTCCATGGGGTCGCAAAGAGCTGGACACGACTGAGTGACTAACACTCATCTTTTCTCGTGGTAGTGATAGTTAAGAGTCTTAAAGTAGGTGTAAAGAATGGAAAAGTGGATAAAAATCTGTGATGGGGGAGACTGGGTTTTGAGTCATCTATAAATTTTGTCATATATATATATATAACCTGTTGCATGGGTTAATTCAAAGAAGCACAGAATTTTAGAACTGGATGGTATTTTAAAGCTCATCTCTGGAACATTCTTAATATATAACAAAGAGACTAAAGCCCCAATGGGTTCAGTGACTTTCCTCAGGTCACTCTGTTATAGGGACGAACTGACCTCAAGTTGAATCTGTTTCTTTTACTTTAACCTTTGCTTCTCCTTGCTTTTGTTTACTAAAAGGATATTGTCCATACATAAAGGCTTGCCTCAGGGAACCCTGCTTCTCTACCTGAATGTTAAACCAAAATGCCTTTGTTCAGGACCCTGTCCACTTGGCTACAGGAAGGACAAAATTAACACATCCCCTCCCCATGACTAGCCATTTCAGGAGATATTTGTAAGATTAATGCCCCTTCCTACTTCACCTCCTCACCTCTCCCCAGTCTCTGTTCTCAGAAGGATCCTGGCATTCAGACCCTGATAAGATGATTATTTTGAGACCATTAGTCTATCATCTTCTCAGTCAGCTAGCTTTCTCAATAAATTCATATTCCGTGCCTCAGCACCTTGTCTCTTGGATGTTATTGACCTGTGTGGGGCAAGTAGAGCAAGCTTGGACTTGGCAAACAATCTCAACTGCTTTGATATCAAGACATGATTTGAACTCAGATCTTTGGCAGTGATCAAGACCACACCCAAGAAAAAGAAATGCAAAAAGGCAAAATGGTTGATCACCATTATGTGAGTTTAACCCATTTTGAAAATTTTTCCCTCTATGAACTGAAGGAAATGCTTGAACAATCTTTTCATTACACTTGCAGTGGGCGCTGGTTTTACCAGATTCTGAAGTGTCCTACAGTTGCAAAAACATGTGCCAAGAATGGCTTCCTGCTATTGTGTAAGCTGAGGGCCAGGATACAAAGAAGGACTTCAGACAGGGAGAGAAAACATATTTAAATAAGGCTATGATTATATTTTTTTCTAGTTTCTTTAATCCTTTGCAGGAAAAGTTTAAATAAGTGTGCCTTTTACAGCCATTTTAATTCCCAAATATAAGTAGAAGAATGTAAGTTTGTAATATTATGTATCATATTATAGAAATACTGAAATATAGAAAAATATAAAAATGTAAAACTCATTAGGGAAAATTGAAGCAAAAATATTTTATTATGCTATACTTTTAAATGCAAACATGAAAGTTAAAAATAAATGGCAGGAAATAAGTAATTGTTCACTCAATAACAAGCTCTTGGGACAATGGTTTGAAGCAGCTAGATGGTGTGTTTCATATCCAGTTTCCTACCATTTTGTATAAACATTGCCTCTCTGCTTCCTTCATGGATAAATTTAACCTAAAAATCCGTCTCGGTGTCTCCAGGGCTGTCCTGTTTGTAGGGCAATAATCAGTCCGCAGGTTTTGACACGCTGTGGCTCACATGATACCGTCAGCCGACAGACGTGCATTACTTACCCATTTTCTAATGATATTTCTGGACTGTGAACAGGGACTGATGGTGCCATGTGGTATATCACTATTTATTCTGGCTTCTAAGCAATTGGAATGTGGGGAACTATTTAGTTCCACAGCATTTGACAGAAGGGAACAGATTTGCTAGACAAGGTTGAAAACAAGCCTGTCATTGTAGGCTGAAAATAAATTGGCAAAAATTAGTGTCCTTCCTATATGTATATCCAGTAGTAAAGAATAATATCGACTACATTCAACTCAAAGAAGTATTTTAAAAAATACATAATGGGGGAGAAGGATCACTGATGTACCTATCAACTTACTTCAACAATTATCAACTCTTAGCTGATCTATTTTGTCAAGCTATTCCCTTGCCTTCACTGTATTAAAGCATATTCCAGACATCAAATTATTTTATCCATAAGTATGTTAGCACCTATCTCTACAAGACAGGAATTCTTTTTTTAAAAAGCAACCATAATACTATATCTCATCTAAAACTTGGATAATAAAAATTCATTAAATATACAGTTACTATTGAATTTTTTTTCTTTTTTGGCTGCACAGCTTATGAGATCTTTTTCATTATTATTATTTTTTTTCATTATGCTTGTGAGATCTTAGTTCCCCAACCAGGGATGGAACCTGGGACCCCAGCAGTGAAAGAGCCAAGTGCTAACTACTGGACCACTAGGGAATCCCTCTTCCTCTGTTTTAAGTTCATGTGTATGGGACAGAATCCAAGTAAGATCCATACATTGCAGTTGGCTCTTTCTTAAATATTTTTTAAATTAAAATTAAAAAAATTTTAATTGGGGTAAAATACCCAAAACATAAAGTTTACCATCTTAACCATTTTTAAGTGTGCAGTTCTGTAGTATTAGGTGTATTCACCTTGTTATACAAACATTATCACCATCCATCTCCAGAACCCTTTTCATCTTGCATAACTGAAACTCTATGTTCATTACACCAGCACTCCCCACTCCCCTATTCCCTTGGTTGGCAACCACCATTCTACTTTCTGTCTCTATGAATTTGACTACTCTAGGTATCTCAAATAAGTGCAGTCATACAACATTTGTCGTTTTGTGACTGGCTTATTGCATTTAGCATAATGGTCTCAAGGTTCATCCATGTTGTGGTGTGTATCAGAATTTCATTCCTTTCCAAGGCCCAATACCATTCTATTGTACGTATATACCACATTTCATCTATCTATTCATCTGTTGATGAACACTAGGGTTGCTTCCACCTCTTGGCTATTGTGAATAATGCTTCCATGAACACAGGTGTGCAAATATCTTCCAGACCTTGCTTTAAATTCTTTTGGATATATACTCAGAAGAGGAATTAGTGGATCTTATGGTAATTCTACTTTTTTTCTTTTCAGGGACCACCAGACCATTTTCCTTAGGGGCCACACCATTTTACATTCCAGCAATAATGCACAAGGGTTCCAAGTTATCTATATCTTTGCCAACTCTTGTTATTTTCTGATTTTCATTTTTTTAAAAAACTACAGCCATCCTAATGGGCATGAAGTGGTAACCCATTGTGGTTTTGATCGGTACTTCCATAATGACTAATGGTAAGCATCCTTTCATTTGCTTGTTGACCTTTTGTACATCTTCTTTGAAGAAATATCTATTCAAATCCTTTGCCCATTTTTAAAATAGTTTATTTTTTGTGGTTAAGTTGTAGGAGTTCTTTATATATTCTGAATATTAATCCCTTGTCAGATATATGATTTGTAAATATTTTCCTCCATTGCATAGGTTAAATTTTCAATTGATTGTGTCTTTTGATGGCTTCCCTGGTGGCCCAGCTGGTAAAGAATCCACCTGCAATGCAGGAGACCTGAGTTCAATCCCTGGGTTGGGAAGATCCCCTGGAGAAGGGAAAGGCTATCAATTCCAGTATTATGGCCTGAAGAATTCCATGGACTGTATAGTCCATGGGTTTGCAGAGTCGGACAGGACTGAGTGACTTTCACTTTTCACTTTGATGTTGTAGAAGGTTAAAATGTTGATGTATTCCAATTTACTTTCACTTTTGTTGCCTGTGCTTTTGGTGTCACATCCAACAAACCATTGCCAAATTCAAGGTCATGAAGCTTTCCCCCTATGTTTTCCTTTAAGAGTTTTTATAGTTTTAGTGCTTACATTTAAGTCTTGGACCCATTTTTAGTTAATTTTTGTATTTGGTGTAAAGTTAGAGTCTTAAAACTCTTTTAATCCATAGATCCTTCACTTTCTTCTTTTTCTATCTTCTGCCTATTGCTTTCATTTCCCCTCCTGCAATTTATTTGTTGAAGAAACTGAGTTATTTATCCCTCAGGCTGGGTTTTGTTGCTAGCACCCTTGTAGTTTCATTTAACAAGTTTCCCTGTTTCTCTTCACTGAATTTCCCTTAAGCTGGTAGCTGACTCTAAAAATGTGATTTGATTCTGGTTTCTTTCTTTTTTTTTTTAAGCAAGAATACTTCACAGATGATATAAACACATCAGGAGATACATATTATCTGGTGTCTTTTCTGATGTGATGGTAGTCACTACTGAACAATAATTACCAGGATCTATTCATTCATAAAGGGTTTCCCTGATAGCTCAGTTGGTAAAGAATCCTCCTGAGTCTGGAAGATTCCCTGGAGAAGGAAAAGGCTAACCACTCCAGTATTCTGGCCTGGAGAACCCCATGGACTGAATAGTGCAAAGAGTCAGACACGACAGAGTGACTTTCACTTTCACTCATTCATAAAGGTTACCAACAAAGTGATATTTTAATTCTCTCACTCCCTTTTCTTATTTATTGAAAAATTCTGTTTAGAGAAACTTATCATTATCAACTAATTAACTACCTTAGAGTTCATATAAGAAATAGGATAAATATTTGATTCTTTCCCTTAATTTAACAATTTTCAAAATGACTTACTTCCTTAGTAACCTCTAATAGTGAAAAATGTGTTTTCTTTTTTGTTTTACTATAAGCACATCATGAAAATGAAAGTGAAAATGTTAGTCGTTCAGTTATGTCCAGCTCTTTGCGATCCCATGGACTGTAGCCTGCCAGGCTCTCCTGTTCATGGAATTCTCCAGGCAAGAATACTAGAGTGGGTTGCCATTTCCTCCTCCAGGGAATCTTCCCAACCCAGGGACTGAACCCGGGTCTCCTGCATTACAGATGGATTCTTTACCTTCTGAGCCACCAGGGAAGTCCAAGGACATCATGAATTCAATGGGGGAAAAATGGTTGATGTATCTCAATTAACTTCAGTTATTAATTTTATTTGTGCTCAAGCTGTCAGATATTTTCAGTGGGAGATTTCTCAGTTTGACTCTTGATTCCTTTTGAAATAGTCATATTAATCTTTGATAGCTTTCTTGCTTTCTGGAATGATAAGCTACTCCAGGCTTCTTTTATTAATATTTTCTTCTCCAGATCAAGAATTTGTCAGTCTCTAAGCATCTCTAATTCCTTTTACTGAGAAATTTGGAGATGACAATTTAGGGTACAAAACATGCTCATTGCTACTGAATTGGGCATTATTTCTAGCTTGTGGGGTCTTAGTCCCTCAAACAGAGATCAAAGCCATGCCCCCTGCAATAGAAGCACAGAGTCTTAAACACTGGACCCCCAGGGAGATCCCTCAAAGTATTTTCTAGTTTTTCTTGTGATTTCCTCTTTTATTGGTGATATAGGAGTACAATGTTAATTTTCACATAATTTTTAGTATCCCAAATTTCTTTCTATATTGATTTCTATTTTCACTCCACTGTGGTTGGAAAACATACTTTCTGTGATTTCAATCATTTTAAATTTATTGAGTTTGTATTATGGCCTAGCAGATGTCTGTTCTGGAGAATGTTCCATGTGTATGTAGGAAGAATGTGTTTTCTGTTTTTGTTGGGTAGAGTTGATCTATAGATGTGTTAGGACTAGTTGGTTTACAAAGTTCGTCAAGTCTTCTATTTTCATGCTGACCTTCAATCTAGTTGTTTTATACATATTGAAAGGGGAGTATTGAATTCTCCAACTATTATTTTTGAATTGACTATTTCTCCCTTCAGTTCTGTCGGGTTTTGCATCATGCATTTTGGGGCTCTGTTGTTAGAAGCATACATGTTTAAATTATATCTTCCTAATATATTAACACTTTAATCATCACAAAACTCTTTATCAATAGCAAATAATTTTAAAGTTTCTTTTGCCTGATATTAATATAGCTGCTCCAGCTTTCTATGCTTATTTACATGATATATCTTTTTCCATACTTTTACTTTCAATGTCTTTGTATCTTGAATCAGAAGTGCCTTGTAAACAGTATATAGTTGAATCTTGATTCATGGCCACACCTGCTCAGAGTGAAGTTCTTTATACTGAACTGGAGAGGGGTGAAGAAGGGAGTGGGTTGTAACTCAAGTACCATAGACTCTGACTGTTCTTACTGAGGTTTAGTAGATTTTCTTGAGTAAACATTTCATTTGATGTATGACTTTAAGACAATTTACAGAGATTAAAAAAATTTTTTTAATATATATATAATTTTTTACCATTTAGGGTTGCTTTACTAGAGAGCAGGTCTGTATAACTCCTCACCCTGACATTCAGATCATCTCCTTATTTCTCATTGTAAAAGATTTCAAACATATCAAAAGGAAAGAAAAACAATATAATAAAACTTCATAAATTAAATATTCATTTTAAACAATTATGAAACATGTGATCATGTCTTATCTTTTTTTCCTCTTCCTGTAGATTATTTTGAAGCAAATCTTTAGTATCATATAATTTCTTCTATAAACACTGCTTTTTGAAGTTAGTCAGTCTCTTCCCCTCACTCTCTCCCTCTCTTCTCTCTCTCACACACATACCCTTCCCTCCCTCCCTGCTCTGCAGTCCCACCTCTGTCACATATCAAATATCCATACATGTTTGGATTATTTCTGGGCTCTCTATTCTGTTTCATTTGTCCTTTTATTCATTCCTGTGCCAATAACATGCTGTTATAGTTATTTTAACTTTGTAATCTTTAACACCTAGTAAATCAAGTATTTCCACCATTGCCTTCTTCAAAAGTATCTGAATGAGTCTTGGCCCTTTTCATTTCCATGTAAATTTTATAAACAGCTTGTCATATAGCTTTGAAGATTTAGAAAAATTTAGCTAACTTTTATCAAATTCAAAAACAATAGCATGTATGCTATTATTTTAATACTACTAAGATTATTTTAAATGACAGATGTGTAATCTAAAAATTAAACACATAAATATAGACTTAATAAATGTCCACTACTATATATAGTACCTATATATGCTATTTGTTAGATAGTCATTGAAATCAGAATGCACATAGCTGCAAGTTAATCTGTGGTCTTTGTGGAAGGGAAAATTGTAAAAGGTGCTTTATCTCCCTCTAGCCTCTAATTAAAAATCTGCAGGCTAGACATTTGACAAAAAAGGCAATTAGAATCTTAAAATTTAGCATTGACTTATGGGATAGCTGAGGGCTTCCCAGGTGGCGCTAGTGGTAAAGAACCTGAGTGCCAATGCAGAAGACGTAAGATCCATGGGTTTGATCCCTGGGAAGAACACCTGGAGGAGGGCATGGCAACCCACTCCAGTATCCTTGCCTGGAGAATCCCATGGACAGAGGAGCTTAGCGGCTATAGTCCATAGAGTGGCAAAGTCAGACATGACTGAAACAGGTTAGCATGTATGCATGCATGGGATAGCTGAATGAAGGGCCACATAAATACAAAAATATAGAAGCTGATTCAAATGTGGTATGCATGAAGGGGTACTAAAGAACCTTGAAGGAGCCCAGAGAAGGATATTGGAAATAAGAGTTCATTGCCTTATCTATTCCATCCCCTTTTCTTAGTTTTAAATCTGATTGAGTCCCCAATAACAAGTGGGATGTTCAGTTCAGTTCAGTGGCTCAGTTGTGTCCGACTCTTTGCAACCCAATGGACTACACCACGCCAGGCCTCCCTGTCCATCACCAACTCTTGGAGTTTACCCAAACTTATGTCCATTGAGTTGGTGATGCCATCCAACCATCTCATCCTCTGTCGTTCCCTTCTCCTCCCGCCTTCAATCTTTCGCAGCATCAGGGTCTTTTCAAACGAGTCAGTTCTTTGAATCAGGTGGCCAAAGTATTGGAGTTTCAGCTTCAACATCAGTCCTTCCAATGAATATTCAGGACTGATTTCCTTAAGGATGGACTCGTTGGATCTCCTTGCAGTCCAAGGGACTCTCAAGAGTCTTCTCCAGCACCACAATTCAAAAGCAATTCCTCAGCACTCAGCTTTCTTTATAGTCCAACTCTCACATCCATACATGATTAATGGAAAAGGCATAGCTTTGACTAGACAGACCTTTATTGGCAAAGAAATGTCTCTGCTTTTTAATATGTGGCCTAGGTTGGTCATAGCTTTTCTTCCAAGGAGCAAGCATCTTTTAATTTCATGGCTGCAGTCACCATCTGCAGTGATTTTGGAGCCCAAGAAAATAGTCTCTCACTGTTTCCACTGTTTCCCCATCTATTTGCCATGAAGTGATGGGTCTAGAAGCCATGATCTTAGTTTTCTGAATGTTGAGTTTTAATACAACTTTTAAACTCTTCTCTTTGACTTTCATCAAGAGGCTCTTTAGTTCTTCACTTTCTGCCATAAGGGTAGTGTCATCTCATATCTGAGGTTATTGATATTTCTCCTGGCAATCTTGATTCCAGCTTGTGCTTCTTCCAGCCCAGCATTTCACATGATGTACTCTGCATGTAAGTTAAATAAGCAGGGTGACAACATACAGCCTTGATGTACTCCTTTTCCTATTTGGAACCAGTCTGTTGTTCCATGTCCAGTTCTAATTGTTGCTTCCTGACCTTCATACAGGTTTCTCTGGAGGCAGGTCAGGTAGTCTGGTGTTCCCATTTCTTTCAGAATTTTCCACTTTGTTGTGATCCACACAGTCAAAGGCTTTGGCATAGTCAATAAAGCAGAAGTAGATGTTTTTCTGGAACTCTCTTGCTTTTTTGATGATCCAACAAATGTTGGCAATTTGATCTCTGGTTCCTCTGCCTTTTCTAAAACCAGCTTGAAGATCTGAAAGTTCTCAGTTCACGTATTGCTGAAGCCTGGCTTGGAGAATTTTGAGCATTACTTTACTAGCATGTGAGATGCGTGCAATTGTGCGGTAGTTTGAGCATTCTTTGGAATTGCCTTTCTTAGGGATTGGAATGAAAACTAACCTTTTCCAGTCCTATGGCCACTGCTGAGGTTTTCCAAATTTGCTGGCATATTGAGTGAGGCACATATTTTAGGATTTGAAATAGCTCAACTGGAATTCCATCACCTCCACTAACTTTGTTCCTAGTGATGCTTCCTAAGGCCCACTTGACTTTGCATTCCAGCTTTCATTCCAATCCCAAAGAAAGGCAATGCCAAAAAATGTTCCAACTACTGCACAGTTGCACTCATCTCACATGCTAGCAAAGTAATGCTAGTGTGTGGGATATTAGAAAGGTTTTGATCTCTTGTCTAGATTTTGAGTTTTGTCTAAATACCCACTACATGGATCTGTTCTATTTTTTAAATTTTTACTTAATTATTATTTATTTGGCTGGTCAGGTCTTAGTTGCATCATGTGGGATTTTTTGCTGCAGGATCTTCTGGACTCTCTAGGTGTGGAGTGCAGGCTCCAGAGCTCAGGTTCAACAGTTGGGCTTAGTTCTTCCACGGCATGTAGGATCTTATTGCTCCAAGCAGGGATCAAACTGTGTCCTCTACATTGCAAGGGGGAGTCTTAACCACTGGACTACCAGGGAAGCCCTGATGTGTTTTATTTTTCAAAATGCCTACTGTTAAAGTGCTTAATTTGACATGGAAGCAACCTAGATGCCCATCAGCAGATGAATGGGTAAGGAAGCTGTGGTACATATACACCATGGAATATTACTCAGCCGTCAAAAAGAATTCATTTGAATCAGTCCTAATGAGATGGATGAAACTGGAGCCCCTTATACAGAGTGAAGTAAGCCAGAAAGATAAAGAACATTACAGCATACTAACACATATATATGGAATTTAGAAAGATGGTAATGATAACCCTATATGCAAAACGGAAAAAGAGACACAGAAATACAGAACAGACTTTTGAACTCTGTGGGAGAATGTGAGGGTGGGATATTTCAAAAGAACAGCATGTATACTATCTATGGTGAAATAGATCACCAGCCCAGGTGGGATGCATGAGACAAGTGCTCGGGCCTGGTGCACTGGGAAGACCCAGAGGAATCGGGTGGAGAGGGAGGTGGGAGGGGGGATCGGGATGGGGAATACGTGTAAATCTATGGCTGATTCATATCAATGTATGACCAAAAAAGATTTAAAAAAAAAAAGTGCTTAATTTGGTTGAACTTGGAATGACTATGGAAAATTGGAATAGCTCTGTGTTGATTATTGACCTTTGCCCAGAGCATTCTGCAGTACTTATCTCCTCTGCTTCTTGGACGATAGACTGAACTTGCTGCTTGCCTCTGTCTGTGATACCTGCCTCCCATGCTGCCAGCTCCTGCTTCTTCCTAGGACTTATGCTGTCTGTCAACTCCTAGGCTGGAGAAGCTAATCACATATCTAGCCACTGTACAGGCTGGAAAAATTCCATGTTGACACAAAGAAAAGACTTGTCCGCAGGCCCCACAGTTCTGATGCAAGACTTCTTGGCTGGCCTGCTAACAGCCAAACCTTATGTAGAGTCTTGAGCAGTTTGCCACTCCCAGATTCCTTCATTTAGCTGACAGGTGGCCCTGCCTCCTACAGCTGTGGCCAAAGTCTCACAATCAGCCTTTTGTTGGAGTGAAATGAAGACTGTTGGTTGCCTATGAAATAACTAGAGTTCCCGATAGAGCCCTTTACATAGGGTTTTCAGGAGTTTAGTGATCCACCAGAGCTGGTAAATATTCCATGGTTCCATTCACCACAATTCTATAACTTTCATCTCCCGGACACAAAAAGAGATTGCCACAAACTTTACTGTGTGCCTAGTTTCAAGATTAATTCACGATAGCTGATCCACATTGTTGTACAGCAGAAGCTAACATAAAACTGTAAAACAATTCTTCTCCAATTAAAAAAATAATAAAGAAGAAAGGCAAAGGAATAATTCATGGATCCCACCCACATCAGTGGCAGCAACTTCCCTAATTGAACCAGGCAATAAAACCAGCTGCAGTGAAAGCCTGACATCAGTTCAAGTTTCCTTTATCCAGATCTCAAGTACTCAAGCCTGACATCCCTACCCCTCCATCTCTGAGGAGTCTTTTCCCTAAATCAGACACCCAGGAGTGAGTGAATGCAGCCATTCATCCCCAGGAGGCTCAGTCTGTCTCTATCAAATGGTCTTAGCTCCAAAGGCAGAGGTCCCTGTCTCTCTTACCTCTAACCATTCTCTTTGGCACTGTGTTTCCTGCAATCCGTTTGCAGAATTCTTGCCCCACACAGATCTTCAGAGGTTTGGGTGCACTAGGGGACTTCACTGTCTTGAAAGACTTGTGGACAAGGACTGACCTGGTGATGGAAGGATTTTCTGAAAGGCTTCTCTTTCATTCAGACCTTGAGATTGGAGGCCCAGACAAAAGAACAGTAGGATGCTCTTATCACATCAGGCACTAATGCAATGACTTCCTAAATGACCTCCTCCTGTCCATTATTTTCCCCTTTACAAGTCTCCACCCTGCAGTCAGGAAATTTGACTGTGTCCTTCCTTTATTTAAAACCCCTTCCTGTCTCCTGCACTGTGGCCTGCAAAGGCCCTGTGCACCCATGCCATCCTCTCCAATTCTACCCCGCGCCACCTTCCTCCGGTGCTGTGCTCCAGTTTTCTTTTAGTTTTTCACATGCCACGCTCCCTCCTGCCTCGAGGGCTTTCCACATGCCATTCTCTTTGATTCTTTAATTTATTGATTCCCACTCATCTTTCAGAGCTCAGTTCAAATGTGACTTTCTCAGGGAAGCTGCCCTTGAGTTCCCCCATGAATTCCCTCATTTTACCTTTTACCCTACACCCCATTCCTTCCTAGTCTGTAATTATAAATCTGAGTAATTTTTAATGTCTTCCTCTCAATCAGCTTGTAAGATTCATGAAGGCAGAATCTCAGCCTAGAAAGGCTCCCCCCTGAGTATCCACATAGTTGGGGCTTGGTAAATATTTACTGGATGAATAAATTAACAAAAAAATATGTGAAAGTTACTGTTGAAGGCCTCACCAGCTGAGCAGTACAGATGTAGTGCTGTAACTTCATGCACTTTCAACAGTTCTATCACATTTGTGATGGATTTTTTTCTTCCAGATGACATGCAGATACTAGACAGCTGCAGGAGTGGGTGGCTGGCTTCTCCTCCAGTTCTTTCTCCTAAGTCTCTCTCTTTTCCCCTCTGGCCCACTCAAAATACCAAGGCAAGCGTGGACACACACACACACACACACACACACACACACGCATTCATACACACAGCATACAGATGCCAAAGGTAGGTTTAGAACTTTGGCTTCTTGAAATCTACAAAAATACTTATTTCTTTATTTAGTGAGATCTGTTAACTAGCCCCCTTCTGTTAAAAAATAATGTCAATCAAAAAACAACATAGCCCTTCTTTAACAGTTGTAAATTTCTCAAAAGTCTAATTCTTAGAGATTCGAATAGAAACTCGGACAGCTTGGAACAACCTTCTAAAAGTACGTTTTTCACTCCCACCCTTCTCTTGCTATTTAACTTTCACTTGTGTCTGGATTTTGTTTTATTAAAAGATCATAAGCTGCTTGAGGAGAGAGTTTATAGGTTTTCTGCTTTATATTCTTCCCATACCTGTGCATAAAGAGGGACTTAACAAATTTTTTCTCAATTGCTTTCAGAAAGAGACGTTACATTGAAAAGGGAAAGAAAATGAACTAACCCTTAGGAGAAGTTATTATAAAACTGTACATTCTAAAATTATATTTCTTGACATGACAAAGGAAAATGAAGGCTGTAACAAGAAGGTAAACCTGTACTCTAGCTAGTAGAAATAAAAGCCATGTTAACTGTGACTAAATAGAGTAATAAAGTAAATAAAAGTTACTATTCATAATGGAAAGATGACAGATTCAGAAAGCACCTTTTTAATGGAAAATTATTTTCAAAAGCTTCTCTGGATTAAAAAGTCCGTGAGGGAGTACTTCCCAGTAGTTAGGACTCTGCATCCACCACAAGGAGCACAAGTTCAACCCCTGGGCAGTGAAGTAAGATCCTAGGTGCTGCTCAGGGCAGCTAAAGTAAAATAATACAAATTTTAAAAAACTAAGTCCCTGTGACTTGGCCAATTTTAACTCATTAAAAAAAAAAAAAACTTGTTTGGCTGCACTGGGTCTTAGTTGTGGCACATGGGCTCTGCTCTGCCACACGTGGGACCTTCTCTGTGGCATGTGGAATCTTTCAGGGGTGAATGTGGGATCTAGTTGCCTGCCCAGGTTTTGAACCCAGGCCTCCTACACTGGGAGTGCGGCATCTTAGCTGCTGAACCACCACGGAAGTCCCAACTCATTTTCCCAATTAACACTTTTTTACTTACCTCATGGAATCTTCATAAACCCTGAGAGGAGGACTCAGGGCATAAGCAATTAAGTAGAAGAAGATAATGAATCAGAGAAAAGCTTCAGACAATGAATCAGAGGAAATTAAAGACTGTTTGGGTTGAGAGGAAAGGGAAAGTCCGGATGGCAAATAGAACAAGAGAAGAACCTGCTCTATGGGTTACTGAAGACAGACTGATCCTGCTCCCAGTGGGGAGGACCAAAATGACAGAAACATCAGGTAAGTTTGTGGGATCCAAGAGAAGAGGCAATCTATATGTGTTCTTAGAAAGAGGCCCTAGGAGACCCAAGATTTCAGAGGCTGAAGGGCTGTGTGACAAGTCTAAAGTGTGGGACAGCTTACAGAGTCCCATGTGTTGCAGTGTGGTAGATGGATGGTTCCGTGGCCTGACAGTACCATATAAGTGGATGGGGTTTCAGGGAGCACCCCACTGTTTCCATGACTCAGCCTGGCAGTGGAATGAGTTTTTTTGTACCCCAGAGTCTGTATAGAAGTTGAAAGAATAATTGTCAAACCTGCAGGGGCCTTTTTAATGGACTCATGGGGATGATGCAGTGATTGCCTTGTATGTCCAGTAAACAAAGATGAAACCAGATGATGGATGGCTAAATGGAAGCCAAGCCAAAGATGTCACAACACCCAATGCTTTGACACTCCACATGCACCCCAGAAATTAGATATATGTCTTGGATGAATGTTGACTAAATATAAATTTTTGCCGCTTAGAGGGTGGGAACTCTAAGTGGAAAACAGTTCAGAGGAAAATAAAGTTACTATTTCTAACACAGCTGGGTTTGGGAGCTAAAAGTGAAACCATTACTTTTATTAATAGTATCCCCTAACCTAGTTTTGTGGTTGAGAAGCAGTTCTGAGTGAGATGTGAGTCTCTACTGAAGTAGCAGGAGAATAAAAGGTGTTTGTGGAAAGAAAAAAAGGAAATAGGAAAGAAGGGTTGAGAAATCCTCTTTCTAACTGTAAGAGAGAGTCAAGAGAAAAAGAAAGAAAACAGATGAATATCCAACATCGCTTTTGTTTTCATTATGATATTCATACTGACTCCCTGGGATTTCCTGTTTTTCTAGCATATTCAGGAAGGACACTTTAACCTAGACCACAGAAACTGGAATTTTATCTGAGATGAGAAAACAAGAATGTTAGACATGAAATCACAATCCAGGTTGAATTTCTGGCTTGGCCATAAATAGACATGTGACCCTGGACAATCTCTTAGCCTCTTCAAATTCAGTTTCAAATCAACTGTAAGTGTTAGTCACTCAGTTGTGTCCAACTCTTTGCAACCCCATGGATTGTAGCCCACCAGGCTCCTCTGTCCATGGCATTCTCCAGGCAAGCATACTATAGTGGGTTGCCATTTCCTTCCGCAGAGGATCTTCCCAACCCAGGGATCGAAACCGGGTCACCTGTATTGCAGGCAGTTTTTTGAGCCACCAGGGAAGCCCTCAAATCAACTGTAAAAAGGGTTTAATAAAACACATAGCATTGAATTATTGAGAGATGTGAGTCACTATACATGAAGGAGCTTTGTGGGGCTTCCTAGTGGTCCAGTGGCTAGGACTCTGCATTGCCAATGCAGGGGGCCCAGGTTCAATCCCTCCAAGGGGAACTAGATCTCACATGCTGCAATGAAGAGTTCAGATGATGCAGTTGAAGATCCTGTGTGCCGTAGCTAAGACCTGGGCAAGCAAATAAACAAACAAAAATTAAAATATTTTAAAAGAGCTTTGTAAGTGTAATCATACCCCATGGGGTATGATTTTGCGGGAGAGGTGACAACAGGGAAAGAAGTGTACAGGTGTAGATGGCACATGGGGGTGAACAGTGCTATTTTGCAGTCTCTGAACAGATAGTTCAACACGAAGAAATCAAGTTCACTGGAAAAACATGGTCCAGAAGAGAAGAAAAGAGGAGAGGAGTTATATGGGCATCAGAGGCAAACTCAGGTATCCTGACTTGAACTTCAGTAATAACATCAAACTCTTAGGAGTGTGAGGCTGTGCCATGACAGGCAGCCTAGATTAGGAGTAGGCCTGGTTTTCCAGGGTAACATGATTATCAGGCTACCTGGAGCCAGCCAATCAATATGCACCCAGTAAGGAAAAGGGAACCTATCAGGGGAAAGCCGAAAAGCCCGCGAACGAGCAAGTTTGAAAAAAAGCCTGTGAAGGTTTGAGCCAATAAGATTACTTTGCAAACATGTAACCAATCCACTTAAGCCAGCTACCAACTGCTTATGCACACCTTATAAATTGGGTAACAGCTCCGGCTCAGCGCTTTCTGACCCTGCACCACTGCATTGGTTGCGGCAGTAAGCCCTGACTCGAGTCAGCAATAAACTTCCCTTTTTTTGCGAGTTGCATTGTCTTGGAAGCCCTCTCTCTTCCCGCTTGGGGATTCGGACATCGGGCATGACATTTGGGGGCTTGTCCGGGATCCCTTGACCGGGGAAGGAGAACACTTTCAGGACAGAGGGGAAGGATAAATAATAGCACTGCTGCTCAGGCAGTTCAGGAAAGTCCAGTGTAAAATCCGAGGCCCTGCTGAGAAGCAGGAAGGTATCTGGTGCAGGAGAAAGCTTTCTATAAAGGGGGAATGGATTGGACGTTCCAGCCGGCGCAAGACCGAGGCCAGCGAGCGCACTGGAAGGCAGCTGGCTCTGCGGGAAGGAGAGTTCCTCTCCTGATCCCGAGTCTGGTGAGCAGTGGACGCCATTCAGTAAGGTAAACATTGTACCGGGGGACAAGAAAATTCAGGGGGCCCAAAAACCCAGCGCTGTGTCGTCGGCCGACGTTTATCTGTCCGTGTGTTTGTCTTCGGCTCTCCGTGTTTGTGTGTGTGCTGGCATTGTCTCTGGTCTCCCTTTTCTGGAAGCCCAGGGAAAAGTCCTGTAACGCCTGGGTGTCTGTAGGTGGCAGGAGACATCTGTAAGTCCACCCCTTTTGCCCCCCTTTCCCACCTCCTCCTCCTTCTTTCAACCTGGCTTCCTTTCCTCCTTTTGAAATCTTTGAAGACATCTGAAGTTTTGTGTCTCTATAGAAGGTTTTCTGAGAGACTGTATTCTTGTATTTAAGGGAGTATCTGATGAGGACTGCCAGGTTTATATGTGTGTGTTTTAACTCTGTTCTGTGTTGTGATTTGTGACGGCCATTTTGCTTTGTCTGGCCACCATTTAGACCTGCCGCCATTTTGTTAGAACTTGATTTTCTTTTCCTGTGCCGTGAGACCACGGCTCTCAGGAACACTTATCTAGACCATCTCTAACTCCTGAGACTGAGAGAAAAAGGAAAAAAGCCTTTAAAAGTGTTATTTATTTCAACTTTTTTTATAAACTAGTAAACTTTATATTGTAATATCTAATTCATGACCAAACTTAGAAAATGAAGCTAGCTCTTGCACTGTGTCTGTCTAAATATGTTTTGGTATGTCTTTGTCTCTGGAAAATATTTTTTAGGTTAATTTGTAAATGAGCTCTATTTAATTGGCTTAAAAAAAGGGGTAAGCGCTTACAAATCAAATAATTCTAAATTAAACAATAAATTCCAGGTTTAGGTAAACTGGGAAAATTCAGTACTAAATACCTGATATTAATGTTTGTTGACCTATCTAATATAGACATGTCTTAGAGTAATTAATATCAAGTAGAATATTTTCATTGTACCTAGGTTTAATATAAGTTAAATATTATACCTATTACAAGTTTGTCAACAAGGAAATTACCTCGAGTGAAAAAAACTTCTAAAAAATGTAAATGAGGTATGAGTTTGTATATAAACTCTATTAAGAATAATTATTCTTTAAGAATATCTGTCTACAATGGTCTCCCCAGATTGGCGTAACTTGAATTTCTAAGGGTTGTGTTAAACTAAGTATTGGAAGTCTATTAAATAATTAGGTCATTTCCAAATGAAATAAGATTTTGAAACATTTGCTACTAAACACTGATTTCCTTTTACAGAAAAACTAAAGAGATTTGGGACTATAAATGAATAATGCTCCATGCCATCCTAAAATGTTTTAAGAAAGCAAGAGTTTTAGAAATTATCACTGGTATTTATGCTCACCAATCTATAAAATGCTAATATAAAAGTTAGCTCTTGATTGCTAAAGGAAAGCAGGAAGTGTGCTTTCAGTAAAGTATGAAAAAATAGTAAAAAGAGTTATGCACGATCAGGATTTTCTAAAATTGGATTACAATTAGTTAGATAAGTGGATTTTGTTAGGAATGACATGGTTGTAAGAAAACTGCTTAAGAGCCAATTAGGTCCAAGATAGCTGAGCTGATGTTCACTAGACCTTGAGCCTTGGTATTTATGCCCATTGTGACATATCAACAAGCTAAATGATACACCCATCAACATTGACTAAATCTGACCAAATGTTCTAAAGCTTTTAATTGATCTTTTCGATAAAACTTCCTAAATCGAATTCTTTTGAAGTTCCTTTGACATCTAGTTAACTTTGGGGTGTTTCAGAGGGCCCCTGAAACATCCCAAAGAGGGATATTAAACTGTTTATTTGGTTGGTTAAATTACATGAAAAATTATCAAATGAGTAATAAATCCGCTCATGTTATAATGTATGAAAAATTACTAATACAGATATCCTAGAAAGTATATGGAGTTCTTAACATTTTGATACGTCTTGGTATTCTAATGAAAAACCTGATGGCTTCACAAAAGTTAACAAAGGACTGAATGAACCAGCGAATATGCTTATAATTTTTATGGTTTCTATCTGAGAAATTACAGGTTTAAATCATGTGTTTTCCGGGAATAGGAAAAACCTTCCTCTCAAACTAGTTATAAAAATAATTTGGTAAAATTACACGTTATAAACAAAACAATTATATTTTCTCTCTATCTGACTCCTCCAGAAATTTGAAACTCTTAGGTTTCCAGTAAGTTTATCAAATGAGCTAAGAAGGTTATCTCACTAACAGGTACAAAAATCTCAAGGAATTTTTGAGACCTTAAAAAGAAAAGAGTTCACCTAGATTTGTTAGGCAAAATCTGTGATAAGCCTTTGGTGTGAGTTTCCCAGCCCTGTTTTATATTAAAAGTTCAGTCTGAGATCCAATAAGTGTTTCAGCAAAATAAAAAGTCTATGATCAATTATGGTTATATAAATCATCAGACCAAAACCAGTGAAAACAGACCTATTTTGCAAGCAAACTAGCCTTAATTTGGTGGTACTTGATAAAAATGAGGGTAACTTTAGGGAGAAAAAGATATTTCAAAAAAATGTTAAATCCCAGTTTGTCAATGGATGTCTGCATGTAGTAAGACTCATTTCTCAGATAGTTCTTTGCTGTTATGTGATATTAATGTGAAAGTTTGTTTCTGAAGCTTATCTCAGTAATCTATCTTTGGATGAAGATCAGATGCCTCATGACCTGCAACCAGGACTGGAAAAAGACATAATTTAAGAGACTGTCTCCAACCTGGATGGAAGGACTTTTTATCAGGTACTCTTAACTAGCTCATGCACAATGAAACTGAAGAGAAATTAACTCTTAGATTAATTCCCACTTCCAAAGGCCCCTACACTGGATTGGTCTATAGAGAAGACAGCTGACCTGATCTCACCTTAAAATGATGCTCAAACAAGAGAAACTACACTACACCAGGATGAGAAGACAGCAACATCAGAGGTAGAGAGCTTGCCCAAGATGCTGGATCTGCTTCGTATGATCATTTATAACATTTTCTTGACTTCTTAGACCTTTGCATATAAATCAAATGCTTTTCTATCATAGGCCTGATTCTATGCCAGTTTTAGAAATCAATCCAATTGTTGGGTTTATGGCCAATTACCTGTTTCTAGTTCTGGGTTACCTTGGTAAATTTCTCCACTACAAGACTCTAACTGGTTGGCCCTGAGGAAATTTACTTAAAAAAAATTATAGTCATATTCAGGTCACTGTGATACTACCAGATGAGATCCCCTCACTGGGCCAATTAATAATGCCTACTCTGACTCTGGCCATAAATTTGAGCCTTTTTCTATTCCTCAAGCTCAATCAGAGCAACAAAAAAGTTTCAACAAAGGAAAAAGAAATCTCCCACAATTATAAGATGGATTTATATAGATAACACCAGGCTATGGTAATTTAGGTTTAAAGTCTCCTCTGTATTGAAAACAATTATATCATGCTAAGGATAATCAGTCTAGTAACACTAGAAAACTGGGCTATGTGCCTTATAGATGGTGGTGCCAATGTATAATTTCCCTGAAAGATAAAGATTCATACAGAGTAGACTAAGTCAGACGACCTGGGATATACTGGGCTACATCTAATGGAAGCTCTTAAGTCTTACTTGTGACTTTACTAGTACTGCTGGCTATGTTCTTTGTATTTCACCTGTTTTACAAAGCTGCTATTTCTTACAGTGCCAAATGTGTGACTGAGGCCTCTGATAAAATAATATATAGTTCCCTGTGAGATTGATGATGATGGCAGTGTAACTCTAGATATGAGAAAAAGCAACAAGAGGGAATGTTTTCCTGGACCAAGAGGCTAGTAAGACAGGTGGTCCAGAGAATTTTGGATACTGTTTTATGGCCTAGTCCAGTAACAGCACATTGAGTGGCCTGTCAACAAAATCTTTGCCAAACCTGAGAATGGATATTCTCAGCACCGTGGGATAAAATGGTCATGAAATGCCCCCCTCAAAATCATGGTCAAGTTTATGAGCAAAAAGGGGCTCTGCAAACTGAAGATTGACACCTGCCATCTACATCTACAGAGATTATATCATGGCCACTGCAACTGCTGACTTTCAACAGCCCTGAAAGGAGTTCAGGGTGAAGATCAGGAATAAGGCGCTCCGTGCTCTGGGAAAAACTGGCAGAACAGGCCTTCAGATAGTTAGATCTTTTCAGGAGATTTTATGAGTCCCAATTCTTGCATCTTCTCATACCTAGAGAAACACTGACATCATTAATGGTGCCATCTGCTTTGGCTATTAAGGAAAAATTTTACAATTAAAAGTCAAAATAGAGTACTCAGTTATGGTTCAGACATCCTGAGAAATAACCAGGTGTTACTATGGGTGTAATTTCAGATTAGACATTGTATTGCTAAACACTTGAGTTTTCTGAGTCATGTCAGGATTAGATGCCACCATTCTCAAAACAATGTCTGCTGGAAGCTAGTAACTTCTACCTTACTTTTTATAAAACTAGGCAACTGGCCACCTGGCTACAAGTCTCCCTGAAGTGCCAGGTCCAGACTGGGTTTCAGGCCTATTCTTCTAAAAGAAAGAGATTTACTTTGTCTATTAAAACTCCAGTTATCCCTCCTCTAGCTACTACTAACTGGGTATGTTACAACAAAATGGCAGACCAAGGGATTGAGATTTTAATCATACAAGGCTCAAATCTAGGACTTGGAACTCAGGAATACTTCCAATTCAGTGTCTCTTCTCCAGGCTGAGGCAGTCCTATGCCCCATTTTGACAAGAGATTATCACAGTCATAGTTGCCCTGTTCCCTGAATTAAAGCTGAGCAGGACTCTGTGGGGTGGCGACTCTGGAGTACAGACCTGCTGTACTGTAAAATATAGGCTTTATTCAGCCTCCTTGACCTTCCTTGAGTTCCAAAGGGTAGATTCAAACAATTGCTAATCAGGGAAGAGAAAAAATACAGAAACAGAGGGAAAACAATCAAATGGTGGTAGAGCCTTGAGACGGTCCTGGTTCTTACTCAAAGAAATATGCATAACAATGTCTTTTGAGCTCTTCTACAGACTTCTACAGTTCTTCTACAGTTCTTCTACCAGGTGAAAGATGGTAACTTCAGACTAAACACAAGATTCCTAGAACACAGCTCTGTTGCTTGACCACCAGCCAATCACCCCAAATGTTGCCTCCTGTTTCTGGGGACCAGTGATGACCATCCTGTTAGGTCTCCTGTTTGGCCCCTGTCTATTTTATCTCTGAGAGGCGCCAACAGTTTCAAACTAAGTTGCTGTTATTACAAGAGTAAAAGCTGGTTTCAGATATAAAACACCCCAACTTAGGTCAGGTATAGAGAGACTTCTGCTCTGCTAGGCAGGCCTACGCCCAGGCACAGCAGGAAGAAGTTACAGAAGAAAGAGACCTCCGCCCCAATTCCCAAAAAGCATCTTGAGTATGAAGTCTCTCAAGGGAGAGTTGTTAGGGAAAACACACTGCCTGTCCGTCCACCTAATGTTACTCAGATCTCAATATTCGACTGCCCCCACAGATGATATAGAAGACCCATGATTGGGCCTTCCACAGAAACAAGACAGGGGGGAATGTGAGGCTGTGCCATGACAGGCAGCCTAGATTAGCAGTAGGCCTGGTTTTCCAGGGTAACATGATTATCAGGCTAACTGGAGCAAGCCAATCAATATGCACCCAGTAAGGAAAAGGGAACCTATCAGGGGAAAGCCGAAAAGCCCGCGAACGAGCAAGTTTGAAAAAAAGCCTGTGAAGGTTTGAGCCAATAAGATTACTTTGCAAACATGTAACCAATCCACTTAAGCCAGCTACCAACTGCTTATGCACACCTTATAAATTGGGTAACAGCTCGGGCTCAGTGCTTTCTGACCCTGCACCACTGCATTGGTTGCGGTAGTAAGCCCTGACTCGAGTCAGCAATAAACTTCCCTTTTTTTGCGAATTGCATTGTCTTGGAAGCCTTCTCTCTTCCCGCTCGGGGATTCGGACATCGGGCATAACAGGAGTACCTGTCAGAGTCTCCTGCCCATTCATTTTAGAGATCTACTTACAGTTAATATATGGTACATTGCCCTATCTTATAGTTTTGGAATAGGACAATCACTTCTCAAGCTTTCAGTGTAAGAAATTTAACAGGAATTGGGGCTTTAGAAACCAAGAGTTAACCTTTTCAATCACCGGAAATCCTTCTTAGTTACAGTCTTTAGCATGAAAGCCCCTGCTATTAGCTCAACTAGTTGTTCTTCCTTTGAGACATCTCTGGAAGCTCAGCACTTATATGTGAAAACTTTTGTTCTTACTCTGAAAGCTGAGCATGAGGTTGGATGACATGCCGTAAGTGTAGAAACAGAAGCAGTCTTCCTAATTTGGTGCAGTGTTGGAGTCCTCTAGTTGTGACATGAGATGAAAATTCCATTCTCCAGAATTCTTTCAAAGTAGCACTTGGTGGGACTATTTCATTATGCTACCTGGGGTAGGGAAGACAGCTCAAAAACACATGCTCAGTTGCACATGATGGTTGCTAGACTGTCTTTGGGAGGGTAGGCCTTATCAACTAGAGCCCCCTAGGTTTCACTGGAAATTGTGATGGGTTTAGGATTGTGAATTTGAGGATAGAAACCAAGCAGAGGTAAGTAAGAGGAGACGTATTTGAAGTGGGAGGGAGAAAGAAACCTTGGATAAAACACTAGAGCCATCAAAGACAGGGCAGGACTGGGGAATGAGTATGCAAGATAGATCCATTGTAGTGGGGAGCCAAGTGTGGATTTTGGAGAACAGATATATTGAGACTTCCACCAATGTTTTATTTTGAAAAGGACCAAACTTTTAGAAAAGTTGCAAAATAGTACAATGTAGTATATCCACTGCATCTACATGTATAGAGACAAAGAGTACATTTTATAAAAGTATGTATTCACAAATTTTGTATATAGTTAGATTAAAAAGTAGATACAGAGAGAAATATATATATATATACTTTTCTGAAACATTTGAAAATTGTAGGTAGACATCATGAAACTTCACCACAAAATACTTCTGTATGTGTCTCCTAAGAATGAAACCATTTTCCTATGTGACCACAGTATAATTATTCCACTCGGGAATTTAAACTTGATACAATAAAATATCTAATATTCAGTACACACAAACACTTCCCCCATTATCCCAAAAACATCCTTCTAAATCTCCAATTTAAAGGGGATTTAAAAATTGTTTGCTGTGTTCAACATAAATGCCTTTCCATGTTCCCTATGAAATCACCAAAAACAACCACATTTCTTGTTAATATTTTTATGCCAGTAATTTATTTGGGGGAACTTGCAGATGTTGCATATCCAGATTGGCAGGGGATAAAAACAAACCACAGCAGGTGCCAGAGAAGAGGCTGGTGTACGCTGACTACAACTGAGACAAGAATTTGGAGGAAAGGAAATATAACAAACTTAAAACCACTGTTCTGTTCCTGGGGTGCTACCCCATTCCTCTGACCCCATGTCTTCTAATCTGTATGTGATCAGTCTCTTACAGTGCTTGCTTCCCAGATCCTATCATGACACAAAACTTCATTTTTTTCTTTTTAATAGATTTTATTTTTTAGTGCAGTTTTATATTTACAGAAAAATTGAGAAACTAGGACAGAGAGATCCCATATAGCCTTTCACCCCTATACACAGTTTCTCTAATTATTAACATCTTACACTAGTACATTTTTTACAACAACGAACCAATATTGACGGATTACTATTAATGAAGTCTGTACTTTATTTACTTTATTTAGACTTCTTTGTTTTTTAACCTAACGTCCTTTTTCTGTTGTAAGATCCCATCTGGGATATGAAACTGCATTTAGTTGTTATTTCTCCTTAGGCTCCTTAGATGATGCCAGAGTCTCAGACTTCTCTTGTTTTTGATATTCTTGACAGGTTTTTACTCACAGGTCTTGTGATAACTTAATCTCTGTATATAGCTTGGCAGAGCACCACAATAAATATTATTTTGAATTAATTATTACCTTTGATACTGGGTGAAAGTCAGATCCTGTCTGAAGTAACCACATGATAAGGATGATAAAGTTATTTCAGGAGACTTCTTTGTGTATAGGTCATATAATGAGTACTCATTGATTATATATGGGCTGTAGAGTTCATGGCATTCATTGGGATGGTATTCTTTGGGTGGTTTGAGTCAATGAAGCTCCAGACACAAATATCAACTGAGAAGACGAAACCAATCCACAGGTGCCTTTTCCTCTGAAAACCTATGTTCTTACAGACTACACAGAGCAGATGGTCTATGTTTTTCTCTTTATCTTTGCAAGCATCTTGGGGTAATTTGTTGCCATGCGCACTATCTTTACTAAACAAGTATTTCCGTTTTCCTTTGTTTTTTTACTTTTTTCAAATTAAAGTATAATTTACATATAGTGATAAGCACAGATCTTATGTATACAGTTCAAAATGTTTTGACAAATGCATGCTGTTCTATGCTTAGTTGCTCAGTCTTAGTTGCTTAGCCTGCCAGGCTCCTCTGTCTGTGGGGATTCTCCAGGCAAGAATACTGGAGTGGGTTGCCGTGCCCTCCTCCAGGGGATCTTCCCAACCCAGGGATTGAACCCAGGTCCCCTGCATTGCAGACAGCTTTTTTACCATCTGAACCACCAGGGGTGCCCATGAGTTCTGGAGTGGGTAGCCTATCTCTTCTCCAGGGGATCTTCCCAACCCAGGAATCAAACCAGGGTTGCCTGCATTGCAGGCGGATTCTTCATCAGCTAAGCTACCACGAAAGCCTAATCTATCAAGACAGCCAGTATGTCCATCAGGGCAGAAGATGATCTCGTGCCCTTTTCAAGTCAATGCCTGCCCTTGAACCCCCAGAGGCAATCACTGGTTCAGTTGCTTTCACCATGATTAGATTTGCCTGTCTAGCACTTCACATAAATGGAATCTTACAGTTTGTACTCTTTTGTGTCTTGTTTCTTTAGCTTAGCACAATATTTTTGAGATTCATTCATGTTTTGTGTCCATCAAAAGTTTATTTCATTTTATTGCTGAGTAGTATTCATTGTATTGTATCAATACACACAATTTCTTTATCTACTTTTGTATGGATGGAAATTTGTTTCTCCTGAATTTTGGCTATTATGAATGAAGTTATGAATATTGGTTTATGGGTCTTTTTTGAGGACTTATGATGTTTCTCTTGATTGTAGAATATGTGCATTTTATGGTTGGTTTCTGTTTAATGTTATAAGAAAATATCAATCCATCTCCCAAAGTGGTTGGGCCATTTTATAATCTGTATTAGTTATCGGTTGTTGCTTAATAATATTACCATGAACCTAACAGCTTAAAGCAAAAACACATTTATTATCTCCCAGTTTCTGCGGGTCAGGAATTACAGCTTAGCTGATCATTTGCAAGGAAGGTTGCAATCAAGGTGCTGAATAAGACTAGTTTCTCATAGGGCGGCTCAGATGGAAAAGGACCTGCTTCCAGACTCATATGGTTGTCAGTAGAATTCATGTCCTTTTGGTTGTAGGATCGAGGGCTTCATTTTCTTGCTGACTTTTAGTTGCATGTTGCCCTCAGCTTCTAGAGACTGCTTGCAGTTCCTTATGTGGGGTTCCTTAAATGGTCAGCTGCTTTCTCAAGGCCAACTAAGGAGCAAGAGACCTCAGCAAGATGAGCGCTACAATCTTATACTATGTAATCAAGTAATCAAATACATTTAACCACGTCTATCCCATCTCCTTTGCCACATTCTATTGCCATATTCCATTACAAGTTCCACTCACCCTCAAGAGGATTGGGGCACACGGGGCAGGGATACTAAGGGGTAGGGATCACAGAGGGCCACCTTCAGAGTGTGTGGACTGCCTTCTCCCACCATAAATGAATGAGAGTTTCAGTTGCTTCCTATCTTTGCCAGCATTTGTGTTGCCTTCTTTTAAATTCGAGGCATTTTAGCTGTTGGAGAGTATGATTTTGAGTTTCCCTAATGTCTAATATACTAAACATTTCTCCATGTGCTTATTGGCCACTCGTATATCTTTCTTTGGCAAATGTCTTTTCAAGTATTTTGCGCATTTTAAAAAGTTGGGTTGTTTGTCTTTTTATTATTGAGTTGGAAGAGTTCTTTATACATTCTGTTCACAAAGATTCTCACAAATAGTACTGAAATTACTGAGCCTTTATTTGAAAAAAATCAGCCATTACTCCTATATCACACTACATAAAAATTAAGCTAATTGATAGACTATTATACCCATGAACTACAGAATACCCATCTTTTAAAAGGCACATAGATTTTCCAAGACAGACCGCAGGTTGGGCCATAATACAAGTCTGAATAAATCTCAAATGACTGAAATCAAACAGTATGTTTCTTGAGCTTAGCAGATTCAAATTAGAGGTCAATACAAAAATATCTAGAAAATGCTCAATTATTTTTGTGTACTTGTTTTTATCAATTCCTGTGAAGTGCATGCTATGATCACTAACTACAATTAAGGATTTGTCTATTTCTCCCTTAAGTTCTGTCAATTCTTATATCATGAATTTGAAGTTATATTTGACATGTGCATATTTAAAATTATGATATCTTCTTGAGTGATTCTTTTATCAATATGAAATATCCTTTTCATCTCCAGTAAAACTCCTTGTTCCTTTTTTTTTGTTTTTTTGTTTTATGTTCCTACTTCCTTTTTCAATATTTGTTTTTTATTTGGCTACATCGAGTCTTAGTTGTGGCACGCAGGATCTCTACTTGCAGTGTGCAAACTCTTAGCTGCAGCATGTGGGATCTAGTTCCCTGACAAGGGATTGAACCCAGGCCCCCTGCATTACTAGTACAGAGTCATAGCCCGTGGACCATCAGGAAGTCCCAGTCTACTTTCTTTTATATTAAAATAGAAGCTCTAACTTATGATTAATATTTTCATGGCATATTTATGTTCATCACTTTAACCTAGTTGTGTCTTTGTATGTAAAGTAAATCTCTTATATTACTTCCTTTGTGGCTCAGCTGGTAAAGAATCCACCTGCAATGTGGGACACCTGAGTTCAATCCCTGGGTTGGGAAGATCCCCTGAAGAAGGGGAAGGCTATCCACTCCAGTATTTTGGCCTGGAGAATTCCATGGACTGTATAGTCCATGGGATTGCAAAGAGTCAGACACGACTGAGCAACTTTCACTTTCACATATTAATAAAAAGCATATTGTCATGTCTTGCTTTTGTATCCTGCTTTTTAATTGGAGTGTATTTCTTTTTCAGTTATGTCTTTTTTTCACTTTTTGGAGATTTATTGCTCTGTGATTATAATATGTGCTCTGATGAACTAATATTATACAACTTTACATATAACGCAAGAATCTCACAATAATGATTGTATAGATTTGTAAATTAAAACTATAGTTTTTTCTTATCATAGAACACCATATATAGAATTGCACAAGTCTAAACTTATTGTATAAAAATAAAGTGAATGAAAAGAGATAACCTCTGTCTACACATTATTGTTTATCCTACATGTATTAATATATGCACTTTATCGCTTCTTCTACGAACTGGACATTGTGTGAGTGTTGTGCTCAGTTGCTAAGTCATGTCTGACTCTCTGCGATCCCATGGACTGTAGTCTGCCAGGCTCCTCTGTCCATGGGATTTCCCAGGCAAGAATACTGGAGTGGATTGCCATTTCCTTTTTCAGGGATCAAACCTGTGTTTCCTGCACTGGCAGATGGATTCTTCATCACTGAGCCACCAGGGAAGCCTGAACTTGACATCACTGAGCATCAAGCACAACTGTTAATAACTGCTCAGTCTTATGAAAGCATCTTTCAAAAGACAATATAAATGACCCTAATCTCAGAACAAACTTCTGGGAAAAAGAAGACAAAGAATTTATGTTAAGGATAACTGGCAATCCAGTGGTTAACACTCCATACTTCCAAGGCAGGGTGCACAGTTTCGATCACTGGTCAGGGAACTAAGAACCCACAAGCCTCTTGGTGTGGTCAAAAGATAAAAAAGAAAAAGTAAACTCTGTTAAATCCCCTTGTTTTTTCCCTTGTTTGATACATAAAATAGGTAAACAAGAGATAAAATTTTTCTCCTCAGACATTAAATCTCCCACATTTCTGGGTTATGCATGTATAGGTGTTGTCTGGTCCCTCAACAGCTTAGTCCTCACTGCCAACTGAAAAACTCTGGGACCAGGACTTGCTGGGCGGTCCAAAGGTTAAGACCCCGCTCTTCCAATGCAGGGGGCATGGGTTCCATCCCTGCTCGGGGAACTATGATCAGGGAGTACAGATGTCATAGATGAGGGGTCAGGGACTATAGATGTCATAGACGAGGCAACTCCCATTTGGCTGAGGACAATCCCCAGTCAACACTCACATTAGCTGGGGGATGACTGCCAGTAGAGAAAGGAGATTTAAGCAAAGCACCAACAGCACCCATCCACCTGACCCCATGGACTGTAGCCCACCAGGCTCCTCTGTCCTTAGAATTCTCTAGGCAAGGATACTGGAGTGGGTAGTCATTCCCTTCTCCAGGGGATCATCCCAACCCAGGGATCAAACCCCGGTCTCTTGCATTGCAGGCAGATTCTTTACCGTCTGAGCCACCAGGGAAGCCCCATTCATCTACCACAAGGGGCTAATTCTATCTCCATTCTTTATTTTTTGCACCCTTATATTTTAGTTGTTGGGGGCCACAGCATCATATATGAGCAGTTGGTTTGGTGCTTATACTGTATTTTGCAGGGAGGTTCCTGCAGTCTAGAATGTGCTAAGTCTGGAGTGTTCTGTTAATGCAATAAGATCCGTCTAATACAGATGTGTCCCACAGTAAAACCAGAGGGGCCCCAGGTCATGAGTTCATTGTTTCTCCTCTTTTGCCATAAAATGGATTCTTTGATCTGAGCCATTATTATGAGAGAAATCATGTCAATATATTGTTGTTGCTCAGTTGCTAAGTTGTGTCTGACTCTGGGATCCCATGAAGTGCAGCATGCCAGGCTCCTCTGTCCTCCAGTGTTCCCTGAACTTTGCTTAAATTCTTGTCCACTGGGTCAGTGATACCCAACCATCTCATCCTCTGCCTTCCCCTTCTCATCATGCCTTCAATCTTTCCCAGCATCAGGATCTTTTCCCATGAGTCAGTTCTTCACATCAGGTGGCCAAATAACTGGAATTCAGCTTCACCATCAGTCCTTCCAATGAACATTTAGGGTTGATTTCCTTTAGGATGGACTGGTCAGTATATTAGGCTTCCATAAATTGAGTTGTGGTGCTGGCAGAGGCACCGAGGGCCAGGAAGGCAAGCTCATAACCAGATTAGTCACCAGTTCTGATAAAGATGAATCACTGCCTCCTTTAAGGATGAATCACTATCTCCTCCTTCTCAATGTAATCAATCTGCCATCAAGTGGCAGACGGTCTTCTCAAAGAGTAATGCCTCATCAAAGGCTCAGTTTTGGTCTCTACAAATAGCAAGTTGGGAGTTCAGCAATGGCACCAACTAGTAATCTAGCTAGATCAGAACTGGTGAGGAGTCCATATTTTTGGACCCATGCAAGACTTTCATCCCTGCCACCATGACCTTTCTATCACAGGATCTTTGTGCTAGCTGATACCACAAATTATCTTGTTTACCTGGTGCCTGAGGACCTCTGCTGTGGTAGATGCTCTTTGGTGAAAATGAACATGAGACACAAAAATAGAAGTGCTTTATTCTCATTCCCTTAGATCTATCCACATTCTGTTTTCCAATGACTTAACCACAGAATGTGGTGTTGAATCAAAATCCCATTGGTCCCCATTCTAACTGGAGTTTAGCCTGGTGCCAAGACTTTTAGCTTGGATTCTCTAGAAAACAGAGCCTGAGGGCTATGTGAGAGGAAAAAGGAGTGAAGACAAGGGAGTGGGCAGGGGAGGAGGGGAAACTAATACTGGGTTTGTTTGGAAGATCTTATGGAAAAACCCGAACAAACGTTTTGGTCAACCCAGTATAATAGTGTAGTACTAAACTGGCTACTTATCACCCTACCTGTCACCCCACTTATTTAACTTATATGCAGAGTACATCATGAGAAATGCTGGGCTGGAGGAAGCACAAGCTGGAATCAAGATTGCTGGGAGAAATATCAAGGTAACCTCAGATATGCAGATGACACCACCCTTACGGCAGAAAGTGAAGAAGAACTAAAGAGCCTCTTGATGAAAGTGAAAGAGCAGAGTGAAAAAGTTGGCTTAAAGCTCAACATTCAGAAAACTAAGATCATGGCATCCCGTCCCATCACTTCATGGCAAATACATGGGGAAACAGTGGAAACAGTGGCTGACTTTGACTTTATTTTTTTGGGTTCCAAAATCACTGCAGATGGTGATTGCAGCCATGAAATTAAAAGATGCCTACTCCTTGGAAGGAAAATTATGACCAACCTACACAGCATATTAAAAAGTAGAGACATTACTTTGCCAACAAAGGTCCATCTAGTCAAGGCTAGTGGTCATGTATGGATGTGAGAGTTGGACTATAAAGGAAGCTAAGCACAGAAGAATTGATGCTTTTGAACTGTGATGCTGGAGAAGACTCTTGAGAGTCTCTTGGACTGCAAGGAGATCCAACCAGTCCATCCTAAAGGAGATCAGTCCTGGGTGTTCACTGGAAGGTCTGATGTTGAAGCAGAAACTCTAATACTTTGGCCACCTGATGTGGAGAGCTGACTCATTTGAAAAGACCCTGATTCTGGGAAAGATTGAGGGTAGGAGGAGAAGGGAAAGACAGAGGATGAGATGGCTGGATGGCATCTCTGACTCAATGGACGTGAGTTTGGGTAGGCTCCGGGAATTGTTGATAGACAGGGAGGCCTGGCGTGCTGCGGTTAATGGGGTCGCAAAGAGTCAGACACGACTGAGTAACTGAACTGAACTGAAACTGGCTACCCAGCTGACTGCTCATTGTTGTGGGCACATGCTAGGCATGGGGATACGCTAGAACAGACATAGATCTACCCTCATGGTCAGAGCTGGCTTTTGGGGCATGTAGACTATGCAGTTCTGTAACACTGCACGTTAGAAGGGCCTTGAGCTTGATTTAAAGCTCTGTTGTCACCATCTTGGAAGTCTCAATAATTTTCGAACAATAGGCTCTACATTTTCATTTGGCACTGAGCTCCATGAATTATGTTATCTGATCTTCTTAATATAAATTACAGTTTAGTACAGGAATTGATGACGTTTTCTCTCCTGAAGAGTGTGAACTGGTGGCATGGAGAGAAGGTTCTTATGGCAGGAGAACAGAACAAAGAGATGAAGAATAGCAGCATTCACAGTGCCTGCTGCTGGATGGATGACAAGATACATGGGTGCAGCAGCAGAGAATCTTTTTTTGGTCTTCTGCACTTTTTCCCCCTAATCATAAACCCTAAATAATTCAGGTAAACTGAGTAGGTTTCTATTTCTTGAAACCAAAAAGAATCTAAGAACATACATGTGGGAGGTGACTTAAATCATGGGAATGAAATAGAGCAAGAATAGAAGAGAGATGAAGATCTTCTAGGCCAGTGCTATCTTACACTACCCAGAAAGGAATGAACTTTCAAATTTTAATTTTTTGTGAAAAATAAATTTTTGGAAAGTAAAATATGGAAAAGCACTAGAAAAATGAAATGAAAACAAAAATGACACACCAAACACAAGGTCACACTTTTAAGTATTTCAAACAGACATAAAACTACATTTCGAAAAACAGAATTAAAACTAAAAATAACATAAAAGGAAAAAACTATAACAACTGCACTTCGTTCACTCAAAGTGTACAGATAGGTGATTAATATAGAGAATAGCTGCTGCTGCTGCTGCTGCTAAGTCGCTTCAGTCGTGTCCGACTCTGTGCGACCCCATAGACGGCAACCCACCAGGCTCCCCCGTCCCTGGGATTCTCCCGGCAAGAACACTGGAGTGGGTTGCCGTTTCCTTCTCCAATGCATGAAAGTGAAAAGTGAAAGGGAAGTAGCTGTTGTCTCAGACTCTTAGTGACCCCATGGACTGCAGCCTACCAGGCTCTTCCATCCATGGGATTTTCCAGGCAAGAGTACTGGAGTGGGTTGCCATTGCCTTCTCCAAGAGAACAGCTAATACACCCTTAATTTTCCATCATTCCACGGTCTAAACAAAAGGTTGGCAGTGAAGTGAGAATTTCTCATATTAAATACTATAACAATATTTAATATTTTAAGTCTGTTAATACTTAAAGTTTTTAACATGATAAATGAATGTGCTTCTTGCTCGTTAAGTCCTCTAATGTACCTTGGTTGCTGACAAGGCCACTAGCATAATGTATATTTAAATTGTTTCTATTTGGTTGTTGTTGTTGCTATTTTCCGTGTTTTTATTTTTATTTGTTGGCCATACTGTGGGGCAGGCAGGATCTTAGTTCCGTGATCAGGGAT
Organism: Cervus canadensis; assembly: GCF_019320065.1. Classification (NCBI taxonomy): domain Eukaryota; kingdom Metazoa; phylum Chordata; class Mammalia; order Artiodactyla; family Cervidae; genus Cervus; species Cervus canadensis. The sequence goes on from NC_057394.1 coordinate 66,431,600, forward strand.
CGAACTCACACCCACTGCAGTGGAAGCGAGGAGTCTTAACTGCTGGACCACCACAGAAGTCCCTAAACTGTTTCTGTGTTGTATTTAAGAACACTAATAGCAGAGCAATCAGTCTCTTAAATGTATGTTTAAGGAAATGGAAGAAAAGACTTTACTTTTTTTTTTTTTTTGCCACAAGGCTTGCGGGATATTAGTTCTCCAAGGAGGGATAGAAACTGGGCCCTGGAAGCAAAAGTGCTGGGTCCTAACCACTGAGATTTTAAAGCAAATTCAGCAAGTTCAGACATTCATTCTTAACTTTTATTCCAAATGAAACAAATGATGCTTTATTTTAAAAATTCATTTTCAATTCTTCATCAGTAGACTGTTCCAAAGATTTATCCTATTACTTTAATAGTTACATTTAAATTATCTTTCAACGAAAGAAATAGATTCTGGATTCAAGAATTCCCTATGTGTGTTTATTTTCATAGAAAATAAAAATTCAAAATCTTTTCACAAATTCATAGTTTTTTTTTATATTTTATGTATAAGTGCCACTGAAATTTGATGGCCTTCTTGCTTCATCAGTCAGTTCATAGTTTTAGCACTTTGCTATGAAATATGGCTGTGAACTCAGCAGATGGGGAATTACACTTCTGAGCAAAGTTAATACAAGCACTCAGATCTTTAATTCTTTGGAATTACTTCTCTGGTTATTATTCAGTTTACTACTGTCATTGCTAACCCACTACTGATGTGTCTTTTCTTGACAAGACAGAAAAGGCTTATTTCACCATCTGTAATTTAGGGTTAAAAATAAATGACACAAATTTTGCTTCCCAACTTTAGCTCTGAATTTCAAAAACAGGCTTGATTAAAAACGAAAATGGCTGCAAAAATAAAATGACTATAAAAATAACTAGTTATATAAAAGGAAAAATTTACATTTCCACATATTTTTATTCACTTTTGGCTTACAGTTGACAAACTAACCTTAAAAATTTCACTCTTTCACTAATGTGGTCCTATAGCACATGACAAGGACACAGACCTACAATTCATGCCACTGACCTCCAACTTGCCACGCAAGTTGGAGAAATCTGAACCACTCTATACTCTGTTTAGCCAGAGTATAATGATCACGTGCTTGGATACAGCTGAAATGTTAAATTTCTATAAATGCTGTGAAGCATTTACTCTTTTTTTTTTCATGTTTATAGAATGCTAATTATATTTTTGTGACCCTCATGGACTGTAGTCCACCAGGCTCCTCTGTCCATGGAATACTGGAGTGGGTAGCCTTTCCCTTCTCCAGGGGATCATCCCAACTCAGGGATCGAACCCAGGTCTCCTGCATTGCAGGCGGATTCTTTACCGTCTTTACTCTTAACTTCCGTCCTTATCTCCTTGTGTACTAAACACAAGTAGTTTGCAGATTGGCACTGGTCCAAGAACGACACTTTAATCAGCACTGCTAGGAGAAAACTAGTAGAGGAGTTTATGAAGTAACAGAAGAGAGGAGGGGAACAAGGAGACTATGAATTTGTGGAAGACTAGGGAAGCTTTAAGAGGAAGTAGTTCACTGTGTTAACTGCAATAAAGGTCAAGTAGGTTGAGACCAAAAGGAAGCCATGAGTTGACAATTAGGACACTGGTGACCTTTGAAAGAGTGTTTTCAGTGGAGTGCTGGAGGCACCACTAGTAGGCTGAGGAGTTGCGAGAGAAGCACAAATGGGGACTACCCTTTCAAGAAGCTAGATGGGAAAGAAATGGAAACAGTGTGGTAGTTTACAAAGAGGTCCAGGGACTTCCCTGATGGGCCAAAGTGGTTAAGAATCTGCCTTCCAATGCAGGGAACATGAGTTTGATCCCTGGTCCTGTAACTAAGATCCCACATGCCACGGGGCAGCTGGCCTGTATGCTGCAATTACTAAGCCCTCCAACTCTAGAGCTGGTGCTCCGCGACCAGAGAAGGCTCACACACCACAGTGAAGAGGCTGTGCACCAGGACAAAGACCCAGCACAGACAAAAAAAAAAAACGAATCAAAGAAAAAAGTCGAAGGCAGACTTCTTAGACTACGGAAGACTTTAAAAATAAAAAGTCTCATATCACTGAAGGGGCCTCAAACTGAAGTGAGTTCTGTCTCTAGGTAGAAAATCTAAGAAAGAATTTTTTGTTTGTTTGTTTTACAGTAATCTTAAAACTACTATGAAGGTGCAGAAAGATCAGGGGAAACTTTCTTGGAGAATCTGTAGACTTTCTAACACTTCTTTGGCAATGCAACAGAAAGCTGTGGGAGGAATGTAAGGATTTTAATTGACTCAATTTCTCCTGAGTTTTGTATAAAGAGTTTATTTTGGCTGCACCAAACAGTGTGTACGACCTTAGTTCCCCAACCAAGGCTCGAACCTGTGCCCCCTGCTTTGGAAGTGGAGAGTCTTATCCACTGGATTTAACGCTCAGAGACTTAACCACTGGGAAATTCCAGGACTTTAAATGTATCCATGGTAAGATACACATCCTTTTGTAAACTGAGAAATCTGTGAGCTATCATAATTACGGTAAACTCAGGTATTGACAAAATGGGCTTAATAAAGCAAGTCATATCTATATGTGAAGAGAGTTTACTTCAGTTCCCAGACTTTCCTCTGCTTTCCCTCCCTGCCGAGTTTTAGCAAAGAAGCATTTACTGTGTGCCCAACACCATGCTAGGTACTAAGGTTACATTAATGACTGTATATATATGGACTGTATATATATATAATGACTGGTCTCTATATGGAAGTAGTTCACTAGAGCAAAATTATTGGTTTTGATGTTTTTTGGTGGAAACAAGTGAAAACCCCAGCTCCATCAAGGTCAGCTCCAGGGCCAGTCAAATCAGAGGCTCAGTCATGTCACCAAGGACCCAGATTTTCTGATATTACTACTGAGCCATCTTTAGTGTTTCTGCCTCATCCTCAGGTCAGCTTAAGTCACTATGGCTGCAGCAATTGCAAGTGACACATTCTCAAAATAGTTAAGGGGTAGAACTATGTCATCTGTATCTCATTTTAGAGGCTCCCAACAGACTAACTTTGATCTTGCAAAAACCAAAACTGCATCTTCAAAAACCAAATTGTATCCTGTGCTCCTGACTACCGTACTCGAATCCTGGGAAAGAAGAGTGGAATTACCGCTGTGATGGTATTTGCCCTCTGAAGTTGGGTCTGGGTATGGACCCTAACACCTGATAAACTTTGAGTCCCCAAGAAAGAGTTTCTGAACTTAGGCAGAACTTGTTGTTGAGTAGGCCAATAACTGTTAGCCCTTTTTCACATTCTGGCATAAACCATACTATACACAGAAAATGATAATCCATTGTATGGCCCACAGGGATAAACCCAAAAGCTACCACTTGCCTGAAGGCGTCGGCTGCCTCAGCCCTGCTCAGCTGTTCCAAGGATGAGGGAATTCACATCAGAGCACAGCTGTATTTTATTCACAGCACCTCAGTTGGGAAGCTCCGAGCGGGCAACCCACAGCATCTGCCAGTGAGACAAAAGCAAGTACTCAAACTAGGCAATCTATTAGCATAAGTAAATACCAAGAGACAGGAGACACAGTTTCTAAGTCAATGTTTGACCATGGTAATTCCTGCAAACTCTTTTCTGATGTCTTTGTGCCTTGCATATGCTATTTCTCTCTTCTCGGTGTTTTCTTTAACACAGTGTAATGGATAAGTAGAGTCAAATATATCTGGGTTCAAAACCTCTACCACCCACCGGCTGTGTGTGTAAGTCACTCAGTCGTATCTGATTCTTTGCGACCCCATGGACTGTAGCCTGTCAGCTCCTCGGTCCAGGGAATTCTCCAGGCCAGAATACTGGAATACTGGGCAAATGAATTAACTCCTCTGAGCCTGTTTTCCCTATCCAAAGTGTAATACAACTACAACTCATTTTAAAGGGCTTTTTCTGAGGATTCGGTAAGATAATGAGGTAAAATGGCCAGAACAATCCCCTGTGCACATAGTAAGTCCTCCTTATATGTGAGGTCCTGGCAAACTTCTATTCAAATGCCCCTGCTCCTCTGAAGATGTCCTTTAGACGTTTCGATGGTGCTTCCTGGTTTTAACGCTATTAAAACCGCGCAGCACCCTGTCATCCGTTCTTTGCCCGCAGCGCCCACCCCTCTTCCCTCAAAGAACTCTCAAGAGGCCAGTTTCGTCGTCCCATACTTGGTCTCCGCTAGCAGTGGGCAAAATCCAGCTCCTCATAGGTGTTCCAGAGGGTGTTTGTTTTTGTTTTTGCCGACTTCGCTTAACGGATTGGGCGGGAGGAGCGCGGGCGAGCGGGAGGGCACCGCCCAGGAGGAGAGGGGCGTGCCCGCCCCGGGTGCGCTCGCCCGATACTCCCCGGCGGGGGCCTCGGCCGCAGCCCCGGACCCACCCGGCTATAGCGAGGGGGCCCGCGCACCCACCGGGCCGGGTAGCTCCCTTACCCAGCCACCCACGGCCGCAGGGGCGAGTTTCGAGGAAAGACAGGCTGAGGCGGCAGCGGCTGCCTCCGGGCGGGCGCCTGGGTTGCAGGCCCGGAGCTCCCCGCCCGGCCCACGCCTCGCCTCGCCTCGCCTCGCCTCGCCCAGCACCCCGGTGCCCTCCCGACGCCGGCGGGCCCGGGAGCCTCGCGGACGTGACGCCGCGGGCGGAAGTGACGTTTTCCCGCGGTTGGACGCGGCGCTCGGTTGCCGGGCGGGGGAGGGCCGGCCCGGTTTTTTTTCTCAGGGGAACGTTCAAATTATTTTTGTAACGGGAGTCGGCCGAGGACGGGGCGTGCCCGAGGTGCGCGCGTCCTCTCCCTTCCCAGGCCCTCCTCCAGCGCCCGCCGGTGCCTGCCCTGCGAGCGCGTCATGCCGCCCAAAACCCCCCGGAGAGCAGCCGCCGCCGCCGCCGCCGCCGCCGCGGAGCCCCCGCCGCCGCCCCCTGAGGAGGACCCCGAGCAGGACAGCGGCTCTGAGGACCTGCCTCTGGCCAGGTGAGCGGGCCGAGCCACCGGCGGCGGGCGGCGAGCGGGGAGGGCGCCCCGAGGCTACGTCGGCGGGCGCCGCGGCGTCTAGGCGGGGGCGCGTCCCCGCGGGGCGTCGGCCCCGGCGGGAGGACGGTCCCCCCTCCGCCACCCTTCGCGGCGGAGCGCCCGGAGGGAGCTGACCGAGGTCTGGGTGCGGGCGCCGCCAGGGGAGGGCGGCCGGGAGGGGGTCTCGGCTCCAGCTTGACAGGTGTCGGGCGGGTGGGGTCGGGTCGCTGAGCGAAGTGACAGGTGCCGCCTTTGCTCCGCAAGACGGCCTTGCGCATCCGGCGGGTGATTTCGAGACCCCATCACACGCAAAAGAGAAAAAAAGAAAAGAACTAACTGGTGTCTGCTGGACAGGTTTTTCTTCCCGTTGAGATTAGTAGTCCTCCAGTGGTCTTTTGACTTTCTCTTTTGGTCTCCTGCGATGCAACAGTTGGAAGTGGTTGTTTTTTTTTGTTTTTTGTTTTTTTTTCCTCTGGGCGCGCAGCTGTATCTGAAGCCCAGTCCTGGGAGAGACAGCCAGAAAAGCCTTGGATGCGGCGGCAGAGATGCCCGCGGACGTGACGGGCAGGGTCCTGGGTGTCAGTTACCCGCCCAGGAAGCTCGACTGAGGCGCCTTGTGGCGTTCTCTTCTTAGAAGGGGATTTTCGGTTCTTGGGGATTCACGGCCATCGGTAGTGACTGGTGGAACGTAACTCTTTAGAAAGAACTCGTGCCTGGGTAAAAATTTTGTGAGACGTTTAGCCCAAGAGCTTAAAAGTTCCTAAACTTTTCTCTTGTTTTCCAAAACGTCTTGCGTATTTTCGTTGGCTACAGCGTGCCTCGTTATTTCTTCCATTTTGCCTTTCGGCTTTGAGCCAGCAAGGATCCTGGTGTCCTTGGGGTTTTTTTGTTTGTTTGTTTCGTTTGTTGGAGTAGAAAACGAGTGTTTTTGTGCTCACGTGGAGTTGTTTTTCTTCTCCTAAGTAGATTCTAAATTTAAGCAAGTCCACGATAATGCAGTGGAACTTGACAGGGAGATAATGTATTGCAACATCTTATTTTTCTTGATTGTGATGCTTTATGGTTAGAACCAAAAATTGAACGAGTATAATTATCCATTATTATTGTCAGCAGTGGCCCTGCTTTGAAACTGCACATCAATTACAGGGGAATGGGACTCCTTTCTGTCTCCCTTTCACAGTTTTAGTCCATCAGCAGGTCCTGTTTCTCTCACCTCCCCCTGCACTAACAGAATTTGGGACAAATTGTTAAAGATTGGGAAAGGCTTTTGGAAATGGCTTGTGAAAGGCTATTAGAAATTCATATATGACTATCTTATGAATTAAAAATCATTCTCACTAGTGGGGAAAAAAAAAAAAAAAAGCCCAGGGATGTTCTAGGAGAAGAGGTTAGTTTCTGATTAAACTCTGATATGTCCAGTATTTTCCAGTTTCCCTTTGGTAAGAGCAGTGAAGTTTACTGCAAAGAACTCTTATGTTAACCGCAGAGCTTGGAAGCATTCTTGAATAATGTAGAGTAACCGGAAATATTGAAGTTCTGGCCATCACCCGGGAAAAGAAAGTCTTTGTTTTTATTTTCCAACACTTCATTTTATATACTTTTAAATGATGAAACTATCACAAATTCTTTAAGTCAGAACCATGCAAGATAAAGTCTATTCTTGATTATCCTTACCCATAAAATGTGTCCTTATGGGCTATCAAAAACTACAGGTTAACTATTTAACAAGGATAGAACCACTGCCTGGCAGTCTGAAGTTGAGAAATTTACCTAGGGTGGGTTCAGGGCCCAGTCCAACTGCATTTCCAGTGATGGAGCCCATGTCTACTTTGAGAATTGGGAGTTTACTTAAGGGAAACAGCACACCATTTTCATTCTTCAGATAACCAAAAGTTAATTATGTTTCAGAGGAGGTTGGCAGTCTGGAATAGTGCTCAAGGGCATGGATTATAGAGTTAGATTATTGGGTTTCTATCAGGGTTTCTGACATACTGCCTGATTTCAAGTGAGTGCTTTAACTTCTCTGATTTGTTATTTGTAAAACAGGGATAATAAGAGGATTTACCTAATAGGGCTGATGTGGGGATTGAATCTACCTTCATCTAAGGTACTTTGTGTGGGATCATAATAAATACTAAAAAATTATTAGCTATTCCTTGTACTTACTACTATTATTATTAGAGGTCAAGTAGACATTAAGTGATTGAAAAAGAATTAGCCAAGAAGAGTTTTTTGACTGCCTGTCTTGGTTAAGGAAAATCAGGAAGAAAAGGCTGAATTTAATCATCGTGTAAGAACTACTAGTAAGTAGGTTAAATAAAACACTGTGAAGGGTATACTGCATTTTAGCAAAAGTTAATGATATTGAATTGGTTTTGTAATATTATCTATTGCTTTCCTCTTGCTGTTAACCAACCCAACTTTCCCAAACAGTTTTAGCTCTTGTACTTACTTTAAGCTATTTTGCTGCTCTGAAGTAGCAAACATTTTTCACTGTGTGGTATTACCATTCTGGAAAGACTGAAAAAGATAAATATATGTTTAAATTCTAAGTGTAATTTTTTCAAAGATAAATAAGATTCTAAAGTATTTAGTGATGCTGTCTTTCAGGATAGTGCTATTCTATGCAAACTATTGAAACGTTTATCTAATTAATTTGATTGTAAATATGTGCCTATTAATATTTTTTCATTTGGTAGGCTTGAGTTTGAAGAAACTGAAGAACCTGATTTTACTGCGTTATGTCAGAAATTAAAGATACCAGATCATGTCAGAGAAAGAGCTTGGTTAACTTGGGAAAAAGTTTCATCTGTGGATGGAGTATTGGTAAGGAATGTCAAAATTTTTTGAAAACATTTTTTTAATTTCAGAAATAATTTTTAATCACTATAAAAAATTTTGAAAGTGGAAAATTATAAAGCAGAATTACTAATAATCCTATTACCCAGAGGTAATTTATTTCTGCTAACATGAAAAATTAAAAAAACCTAACTCTCCATGTAAGCCCCCCACCAAAGTATTTTAAAGCAAATCTTAGGTTTCACATTTTATTCATAAATAGTTCACTATGCTATAAAGACTTTTTAAAAAACAAAATGACTCATAAAATAATTTTAATATCATAATATATAACCAGTATTGAAATTTCCTGATTGCCTTATAATTATTTATTTAGAATTCAGAATCTTTGATAATATTTTGATATTCCATTTTTTTTCTTGAATACATATGCATATATATTCAACATCTATGTATATAATAATATCACTAGCAAATAATTATTGACACTTTATATGTACTGGGGAATATTGTAAGCACTTTGTAAGTAACTCATCTGACAAGCCTTTAAGTTGTGAAGTATAAAATCCTTATTTTACATGTAAAATGTAAAATCTTCATTTTATAAATGAAGATACTGAAGCTGAGTGACATTGAGTAACTTAACTAAGGAATCCTGACTAATAAGATCTAAAACACAGATTTGGGATCATACATATAGTTATATATGTAATTGCATGTAGTTTTGTATCTTAAAAAAATATTTTTTCTTAACATGAGCATTTTATGTTGTTAAATATTTTTTGATATATTTGATAATGTCATTTCCAGTGGTGTTATGATATTTTATCCATTAGATGTATTCTGATTTGTTAGCTTACTGTTATTTGACATTTTCCCCCCAACTTTTTGGAGCTGTAAAATAATGTGATAAACATCCTTATTTGTAAGAGTGATACCTGGCGCAAATTAAGTCTTCAATTACTTGTTAAATGGATTAATGAATGAATCTCTGATTATTAGGATAAATTCTTACAATTTGAATTACTGAGTCAAAAGCTACGAGCATTTATAAAACTATTGGTAATTATTGCTAAATTGCACTCTAATCACTTTTAATGAGTTTACGTTTTCATTCAGCATTGTATTAGAGTACACTGCTGTCTTGTTTTTTACTGATTCGGTCAATGCAGCAAAATATGTTTATATACATCCTATAAAAATAGCTATTTATAACTGTTAAAAAAAATCTCTAGTGTTTTAATCTGTTTGGACTATTACAACAAATACCTTAGTCTGGATAGCTTATAAACAATAGAAACTTATTTCTCACTGTTCTGGAGCTGGAAAGTCCAAGACCATGGTGCAGGCAGATTCTGGGTCTAGTAAAGGCACACTTCTTTATTCACAAGGAATTCACAGATAGTGCCTTGTCATTGGCCTCGGTTGGCAGAGCTGGTGGGAGCTTTTGCTGGCCTCTTTTAGAAGGGTACTGATTTCATTCATGAGGGCCCTTCCCTCCTGACCTAATCACTCCTGAAGGCTCTACCTCCTGATACCATCTTGTTGGGCATCAGGTTTGCAGCATCTGAATTTGAGGGGGACACCAGTATTCAGTCTATAGCATCTGGTAATAAAAAAAAGGAGAAAACAAACCTCCAAAGACTTTCCAAAGATCTGAACATATTCTAGAACTACATACTAAAAAGGCATTCTTGAAGTATCTTGGATGAATGACTTTGGGATCATCATCCCAAAGCACCTAATATATATTTCCACTGATTTGGGTATATCATGTACAAAGCCATTTCTTTGAGTGTGCTGTTAAAGAGAGTCATCACTCCTTCACTTCTCTCTCTTCCATAAATACTAGGCTTTTAGTTTTTAGAAAGTTGAGAAGGGGTAGTTGATTATAGACAGTATTGGTAAGTGCAGATAGTTGCCAATTTTTAAGTGAGTTGTGTTCCAGATCTCTTGAAAGTGAAAGTGAAAGTCACTCTGATCCATGGAATTCTCTAGGCCAGAATACTGGAGTGGGTAGCCTTTCCCTTCTCCAGGGGATCTTCCAAATGCAGGTCTCCCACATTACAGGTGGATTCTTAACCAGCTGAACCACAAGGGAAGCCCAAGAATACTGGAGTGGGTAGCCTATCCCTTCTCCAGCAGATCTTCTGACCCAGGAATCCAGATCTCTTAGTAAGTACAATCAGGTAGTTAGATTTGCAGGCTAATTCACAGGAAACTTTAAAAAAAAAAACTGAATTCTAGCAGTAATAGTTTTGGGCTTCAGACTTTCATATATACATATATAAATAAATAAATGTTACTGCTTTTGTATCCTACCCTTTTCTTTCTCCTGGCTTTGTCCCTATCTTCCATGGGAACTGGCATAGTTTAAAACTCATCTCCTGATGATGCTCTTGATGGGGACTAGGAGATGAGAAGTCATTCCTGGTTGTGTGCTGAGGAAAATAAAGGAATTTCATGTTACATTTGGGATTTGGGGCATCTTTTCGTTGGGTACGACAGGATGATGTTGTATTTTTCTGTTACAGTTCACCAGACTCTTCCACAGAAATGTTATTTTCAGTGATAGTTAAGTTTTTGAAAGTTGGCCTGATAATTTAATCTTCATTTATACAGTAATTTCTAAGGGAGAATGTGACACAGTGAGTGCTGAGAAGCCAGAGAGTGACACAATGAACCTGTTTCTGATGCAGCCATTCTAGTTGCACTTGGCTATCTTCTTTGAAACAAGAAGAATGTGGTAACTCAGGGTAATTTTTGTCACCTGAAAATAGATAATGTTTATTGAAACAAAGGATGGGTTAAGAGCAAGAATTTGTCATGAGACTGGACTGACTCAAGTTTCAAATCTACCCTTTACTGTCTCTCTGATCATGAAAAGGTACCTAAAATCTCCAAGTCTCAATTATCTTATTTGCAAATGGAACTAACAATAATTTCTGTGTCTTGGAGTTATTTGGTAGGTTAAATAAATTCATGCATATAAAGCATTTATTAGTGTAAATGAGTGCTTATATTTGGTCATGCAAGCAGAATATTTTGACTAATGAGCTACTGCAGAAAATCTTATATTAATGTTTTTTAAAAGAATTTAAGGATCAATTAAAATGGTTGAAGTTTTAAATGGATGTATAGTGATTTTGATGTGGCACTTTCATTAAAATTCACATTTTTGGGTTCTTGAGAGTTAAAAAAAAGTTGTTTATACATGCAGGAAAGCATATATTAATCCTTTTAAAGGAAAGGTTTGTGGTATTTTGTCTAGAAATTTCTTCTTGTATAAATGTTTAGTAAGTGTGTAATATGTGATTGCTGTCATATGATTAAATTGTGTTCATGCTGCTTACAGCATATGAATAAAATAAGAAATTGGTCAGGTATACTTCTCATACTGTGACTTATGGTGAATCAGTTGTTGGAATATTGGTTTTCTTTCTGCATCTTGAATGACAGCGTGGCAGAGAAGAAAAAAACCTTGGCCCTCAGGGCAAAAAACTCTTATTGTAGTTGTAATGTAGCTATATGATTTTAGGCAAATTGGTTAATCCCAGTCTCAGTTTGCCCATCTGAAAAGCAGAAATGATGTCTGAATGTCAGCCTTTTAGGCTTTTGCATGGGGGTGTGTGTGTGTGTATTTGTATGTTTATTTGTGTGTGTATATATTCAAGGGCTTTGAAATATATTACCCTTGATAGAAGCATTTTAGAGGTAATTACATTTAGAAAGATAATTGAAGAGAATAGTTTGGAATTAGAGTAAAACTAGGCATTCTATTTAAGCTGTGCTGCAAAAATATGAAGAAGTTTCTTAATAACCTTAGCAGAATATATATTTTAAAATTATGTGTAATGAAAAATTTCTTTGCCTGTAATTTTTTAGTCCTTAGTTATATATATACCCTTTCTGTTTGAAGATGGTGCGTATATTCTGATTGCTTGTGGTTTTTGCTGAGCAAAATACATTTAAGAACATGTTTGTGTGCGTGTCCTCAGTCATGTCTGACTCTGCGACCCCATGGACTGTAAACTGCTAAAGGACATACATGTGAATGTTACATTTGTATTACAGATGGAGGATATATGCAGGTTCTTTTATTTCTGATTTAACTTCTAAGATTAATTTTTAAAGACATTTTATTTTGGAGAGTTTCAGAGATTTATATAAGTAGGTTAGAGAAAATAGTATGAACTCTCACATACCTCTTAACCAGCTTCAGTAGTTATCAGTCATGGCCAAACTCTATTTCTCCCTGACTCCAGATTATTTTAAAGTAAATCCAAGATATGATGTTTCATCTATACATATTTCAGTATGTATGGGGGGAAAAAAAGAGCTCTTTAAAAAAATGACCACAAGAAATTTCCTGGCCGTCCTCTGATCAGGATTCCACACTTCCACTGTAGGGGTCATGGACTGAGTCCCTGATTTGGAAACTAAGATCCTACAAGCTGCACCAGAAGACAATCCCCTCCAAACAACAGAAGCATCACAGTTCATCACACCTGATAAAATTAATGAAAATTCCTTAATATCAAATATCCGTTATTTGAATTATGTAGATTGTTTCATAAATTCTTTTTTTCAGTATGCTCAGGATTTAAATAAGGTCTACCTAGTGTGATTGGTTGATTTATGTCTTAAATCTCTTTCAGTCTATAGACTTTACCTTTTCCTTCCCTCCCCCTTTTCCTTTCTTTTATTTTTTTTCCAATGTATTTGTTGAAGAAACTGGAGTTTTTATCCTGTGAGATTTTTTACTGTGTGTATTTTACAGATTGTACCTCCTTCATTGTTTAACATATTTCCTAATTTTCTGTGTTTTCTAGAAATGATTGTAGAGGCCTGATCAGATTCTGATTTGATATTTTTCAGAAGAAATGCTTCAGAGATGTTGTTGTGTATGCCTATTGGTAGACAAATAATGTCTTGTTCTCTGTCTTTTAATGTGAGCTTTTTTTGATGACCATTGACTGGAGCCATTAGAGGTTGCTAAATGCTGAACTAATCTTTCCCTTTTCAATTATTAGTTGTAATTCTTCTGTAAATAGAAACTTTCCTCCATCAACTATGTTTATTCTGAAGTATAGGTCATTCAGGAAAGGTTGGATAAGTGCTTTATTCTTTGCATTTATTGACTAGTTTTCTTTCTTTTTGTGTGTGTGTGTGTGTGTTTATTGACTAGTTTTCAAGCTGAGTTTGTCTTTTAACATTCCCCAAAACTGACCAATGGTTATAATCATCTTTTCAAGTATTAATATTATCTTATAATACCAATAGACCAGTTTGACTATACAAAGATAATATAACATTCAGTTGATCCTTGAATAGTGTTGGGGTTAGGGCCAGCAAACCTCCACACAGTTGACAATTTGTATTACTTATGGTTGACCCTCTGTATACACAGTTTCTTCATATACATGGTTCCTCCATTTCTGTAGTTTCACATCTGAGGGTTTAGCCAATCTCAGCTCATGTAATACTATAATATTTACTATTGGAAAAAAAATTGCCTATAGTGTAGTACTATAGTCTTGCAAAGAGTTGACTCACTGGAAAAGACCTTGATGCTGAAAAAGATCGAAGGCAAGGCGGGGCGGGCCGCAGCAGAGGATGAAATGGTTAGATAGCATCACCAACTCAATGGACGTGAATTTGAGCAAATTATAGGAGATAGTGAAGGACAGGGAAGCCTGGTGTGCTGCAGTCCATGGAGTCACAATGAGTCAGACACAACTTAGCGACTGAAAAACAACAGTAGCCTTTACTATTGAAAAAAAATATATAACACACAGTTTGCAGCCATGTTCTTCAAGAGTCAGCTGTATTTTGTAATTTCAAGAGTGAAATGGAAATAAGATCATATAGTATTTAACCTTAGGGATTGTCTTTTTTTTCATTAAGCATAATTCCCTGGAGACACATCGCTGTTAAATGTCATATTTGTTTGCTAAGGGTGCCATAAAAAAATACCACAGACTGAGTGGCTTAGACAACAGAAATGTGTTTTCTCACAGTTCTGGAGGCTGGAAGTCCAAGATAAACTATGGGCAGGTTTGGTTTCTTCTGCAGCCTCCCTCCTTGGTTTGCAGATGGCTGCCTTCTCCTTGTCTTCTGGAATGGTTTTCCTGTGCACAAATCCCTGGTGCCCTTTTGGGTGTCCAGACTTCCTGTTCATGTAAGGACACTAGTCAGATTCAATTAGGTTTACACTTCTGTCCTCATTTTAACTTACGTACCACTTGAGACCCTATCTCCAAACACAGTTATGTTCTCAGATACTTAGGGCTCGGGCTTCAACATAGGAATTTTGTGGAGGGAACACAGTCCAGCTCATTGAAAATGGTTTGTTTCTTTGTTATTTTTGGTAGTATTCCATGGGATGGCTGCACCAGTTTGTTTAACCATTCACTTACTGAAAGGTGGCTGTGTTGTTTGTAGGCTTTAGCTACTATGAATGAAGCTGCTATATCTATATCATATTGTAGATTTTTATTGTGGACATCAGTTTTCCACTCTTTAAACACCAAGGAGTGTTGTTGTTGGATCCTATTGCAGAGATCCTACGGTAAGAGTATATTCATTTTTGTAGGAAACCTCCGAATTGTGTCCAGAGTGGTGGTACCATTCAAGAAAGCGCTGCTTCTTTCATATTTTTGTGAGCATTTGGTGTTCTCACTGTCTTGCATTTTGGCCATTCTAATAGGTGTGATATCTCACTTTTAATTTGTAATTCTCTTAACGGCGTACGATGCTGAACATCTTTTCATATGCTTATTTGCCATCTGTACATCTTCGGAGAGGTGTTGACACCTTGTGCCAATTTTTTAGTCTGTTGTTTATTTACTCACTGGTGAGTTTTAGGAGGAGTTTGTGTATTTTCGAAAACAGTCCTCTTTAGATATTCCTTTTGCCAGTATTTTCTCCCATTCTGTGGCTTAACTTCTCATCCTCTTGACAGTGTCTTTCATCAAGCAGAAATAATTTTAATAAAGTCCAGGTTATAAATTCTTCCTTTTATGAATCATGCCTTTGATATTGTATCCTTATCATTGCCATCACACTTCCTGATTTCAAACTATTACACAGCTGTAGTCATAAGAATAGAATGGGATTTAGCATTCAGACAGACACATGGATCAAGAGAAAAGAAAAGAGATCCCAGAAATAAACCCCCACACATATATGGTCAGTTAATTTATGACAGAAGAAGCCAAGAATATTCAGCAGTGATAAAACCATCTCTTCAGTAAAGGGTTCTGGGAAAACTGGACCACTGCCTCACCCTATTGATAAAAATTAACTCATACTGGATTAAGAGACTTGAACATAAGAAACCATAAACTCCTAGAAGAAAACATAGGTGCAAGCTCCTTGACCACCGTCTTGGGGATAATTTTTTGAATTTGACACCAAAAGCAGAGTGAACAAAAGCAAAAATAAACAAGTAGAACTAACTACATCAAAATAAAAAGCTTCTGATAGGAAAGGAAATCACTGACAAAATGAAAAGGCCAATTGGGAGAAAATATTTGCAAATCTTGTATCTAATAAGGAGTTAAAATCCAAAATACTTAAAGAACAAACAATCCAGTTAAAAAAAAAAATGGGCTGAGGGACTGAATAGGTATTTTTCCATGGAAGACATACAGATGGCTAACAAGTACATGGTGCTTAACCTCTCTAATCATCAGGGAAATGCACATCAAAACCACAGTAAAATACCACTCCCATCTGTTAGAATGGTTATTATCAAAAAGACAAGACATAACAAGCGTTGGTGACAATATAGAGAAAAGGGAACCGTACATTGTTGGTAAGAATGTATATTGGTGCGTCCACTTTGAAAAACCGTACCTGGAGAGGAGAGATCAAGATGGAGTAGAAGGATGCGGGCTCACCTTCACGCACCAACACATCAAAACCACAACTACATATAGAGCGGTGCTTGGTAAAATTGATTTGGGAAGTAGCCAGATGGCTCTTTTTCAACCGAGGCTGTGAACGAAGAACTGCACAAAGGCTGGCAGGAAGGGAGGAGAAGCAGTCTGGTCTGGTCAGGACCTGCCCCCCGCCAGTGGAGGGTACAGAAGGGGAGGGACATGGCACAGATTTGGGGATTTTCCCTGGGGGGAGTGAGGGGTTTGCGTCACGTATTAGGCAACCTAGCCCACGGGTCCAACCCTGGGAAGACCCCCTTAGCTGGTTTGGAAACCACTGGGGCTTACCGGAGGTCTCTAAGAAACCAGGACTCGGCCCTTGAAGGACATGCACAGACTTACCTCCTCCCAAGACACAGCAGATGGGAAACTTTCTTGGGCTCTGGCCGGCTTACCAGGACCACCCCAGTGTATCCCGCAGCCTGCTGAGGGCTCCTGCTCCAGCGCCTCTTGCCCGGGCGCTGCACCCACTGCGGCGCGGGCAGCTCCTGAGAGCGCGCACACTTGGAGGGCTGCGAGCTTGCTTGCACCCTGCCCCTGACTCTGACCAGTGTGGAGGCGGACACTGCCAGCCTGGGTGTCCGTGTGTACACCCTGGAGGGAGCAAAGCCGCATCCCAGGCGGAGAATGTAGGCACTTGGTAGGCCGACATTGCACACACTTGAGGGGGAGTAGAACTAGGTGGGGCCTGCCATCGCAGGCTCATGTGTCCATGCGCGCATCTGGAAGGAAGTGAAACCGGGTCAGTGAGGCAGGGTCATGTGTCCATGCGCGCATCTGGAAGGAAGTGGAACCGGGTCAGTGAGGCAGGGTCATGTGTCCATGCGCGCATCTGGGAGTGAAACCGGGTCAGTGAGCCCGGACGTCCGCTCAAGTCCTGACGCGGCCTCTAACCAAGGCATGGACGCCGCGGCTGCGGAGGGAGAGAAACCAGCGCAGAGGTTCAGCCCCGTGTCCTCAGCCCTGGACGCGCCCCATACCTGGACGGGGACTCCTGTCAGAAACCCACTTTCCTCCTAGCAGAAACCCACTTGCCTCGGTACTCCGGTTCCAGCCCCTGGAGCCCCGCCCCCACCCCTTATATGGTGGAGACCGCGTTTGAGCGGAGAGGCCCCAGTTCCGACCCGTAGTTGCGCCAACGTCAACCCATCACAATGATGGCTGCCCGCACAGCCCAGGGGAAGACAGCCTGTGCCCGTTCACTTCAGATCCAGCAGCTCGCAGACCAGAGCCTCTGGACACATGCGGACTGCATTGGGACACCCCCACATGAGGACATGCCTCCAAGACTGGGATAGGTAACTGTTTCACCTAATCATGGTGACAGAGAAGGCTGAACACAATGAGAAGACTGAGGACTATATTTCAAATGAAAGGGCAAGAAGAAACCCCTGAAAAAACTCTCTGATGAAACGGAGGTAAATACGTTATAAAGAGTCCAGTAGTAATAGGAATGCTAACTGAACTGGGGAAAAGAATAGATGAACACAGAATTTTAACGAGGGATTAGAAAAAACATACAAAAAGAACCAGTCAGAGCTAAAAAACAGGATAACTGAAATGAAAAACACTAGAGAGAATTAACAGCAGGTTAGGTGATACAGAAGAATGCATAAGGTATAGAATAATGGAAATCACTGGGTCACAACAGCAAAAAGAAAAAAAATTTTTAAATGAGAATTGTTTAAGGGACTGTGGGGACAACATTAGGTGTACTAAAAATCACATTCATAGGGGTCCCAGAAGGAGAAGAGAGGGAGAAAGAGGTAGAGAATTTATTTCATGAAATTCTGGCTGAAAACTTCCCAAACGTAGACAGGAAACAGACATCCAGGTGCAGGAAACACACAGTCACAGACAGTATGAACCCAAGGCATATCATAATTAAAATGGCAAAAGTTAAAGAGAGAATTCAAAAGGCAGCAAGAAATAAAGAGTCACATACATTTCTATTATAGTAATGTGTTTTCTCTTTCACTCTCTTTTTTTAAAGTTAATCTGACTGTAGGCTTTCTTATTTTATTGATCTTTTTAAAGTATCAGCTTTTGGTTTCCTTGGTTTTTCTGTTGGTTTTCTATTTGCAGTGATTCTTTTGTATTTAGCTGACTTTTTGTATTGAAATGTTTAAATTCCTTTCTTATTTCCTTTTGTGTATATTCTTTGTTTTCTTTGTCATTATCATGGGGATTCCATTTAGCATCTTAAAGTTTTATACTCTAATTTGAATTTTTTCAAGCTTAACTTCAATAATATAGAAAAGTATACTTCATTAGCCCTGTCCACACGCCTTTCAGTTATTGATGTCACAAAACTATGCCTTTTTATATCAAGAGTCCAAAAACATAAGCTAATGATTTTTAATGCATCAGTGTCTTAAATTATATAGAAACAACATGTGGAGTTATACACTATTATTGTAATAGTAATATCTTTTATAATTGCCTGTGTATTTACTTTTACTGAGATGTTTATTTCTTCAAATGACTTTGAGTTACTAACTTTAATCCTTTATTTTCAACCTGCAGGACTTCTTTTAGCATTTCTCATAGGACATGTCTAGTGGTAATGAACTTCCTCAACTTTTGTTTATCTAGGAATGTCTTGATTTCTCCCTTACTTTTGAAGGACAATTTTACTGGCTATAGAAATCTTGGTAACAGTTTTTTTTTTTCTTTTAGCACTTTGAATGTATCAGTCCTCTGCCTTCTTCAGCATTTCTGATGAGAAATCTGCAGATAATCTAATTTAAGGTTCTTTATACATAATGACTTGCTTTTTTCTTGCTGCTTTAAAAATTCTCCCTTTGTCTTTGGGTACATGAATGCATGCTAAGTTGCTTTAGTCATGTCCAACTCTTTGCTCCCCTATGGACTGTAGCCTGCCAGGCTCCTCTGTCCATGGGATTCTCCAGGCAAGAACACCAGAGTGGGTTGCCAGGTCCTCCTCCACAGGATCTTCCTGACCTGGGGATTGAACTCACGTCTCTTACATCTCCTGCATTGGCAGGAAGGCTCTTTACCATTAGTGCTCCCTGGGAAGCCCTGTCTTTGGATTTGACAACTTAATTATGTCTTGGAATGGGTCTTTTAAAAATGTTATTTATTTATTTATATTTTTTTGGCTCTGCTGTGTCTTCATTGTCATGCGCAAACTTTCTCTAGTTGGAGAGCTAGGGTCACTCTTTGTTATGGTACCCGGGCTTCTCATTATGATGGCTTCTTTTATTGTGGAGTTCCGGCTCTAGAGCATGGGCTTAGTAGTCGTGGTGCATGGGCTTAGTTGCTCTGCAGCATGTGGAATCTTCCTGCACCAGGTATCTAACCCATGCCCCCTGCATAGACAGGTGGATGCTTTACCACTGGACCACCAGGGAAGTCTCTGTCTTAGAATGGGTCTTAGTCATCAATATCTGGCTCCCCAAAGGGGAAATAGAGAAAATAAAGAGTAGGGGGAAGGTGCCAACCTTTTAAATCTTCTGAAAGTCACTTCAGCTAGCAGGAGAGGTGCAACAACAGACCCCGCCCTCCCTTGCTACATTCCTGCAATGCACAGTGATCAGGGCACAGATCTATGAAATTTGGAGGACTGGATCCCTTTTCGCTCTCCCTGGCTCCTGCAGGTTGCATGCAGGCTGTTCCAGGAACATGTGCACAGTTGTCTGCCATGTGGGTGACAGTTGGCCATGAGTAGTTGCTACTGTGCTAAGAGCTAAAACTGGTAGAAATTAACTATAATTTACCTTCTGTCCCTTCCTCTAGAAGTTGGAAGCCTTCAGTAGACTCCAGAGTTCCAGAATAGTGAACATCGGACAGATTCAGTGCAGTTGTTGTCTAGGTAGGGACACAGATTTCTCGTGCTTCCTACTCTGCCATCTTCCCAGCTTTCTCTCTTAATATGAAGTTTGGGGTCAATTTGTCAATTTCTTTTAGAAAGGCAGTTGAGACCTCAGTAGGGATTATGCTAAATCTGTAGGTTAATTTGGGGAGTATTGCCATTTTAATGATATTATCTTCAGGTGCATGAACGTGAAATGTCTTTACATTTATTGAGATAGTCTTTAAGTTTTTCAACAGTACTTTTAGTTTTTAGAGTACGAGTCTTGCAATTAAAATATTACTGCTAAGTATTTTACTCATTGATGCTATTATAAATGGGATTTATTTTCAATATTTGGTTTATTCACTGCTGGTAGATAGAAATACAATTGACTTTTGCATGTTGATTTTGTATGCTGCGAACTTTCTGAATTCATACTTTAGTTCAAATAGTTTTTTAGTGTATTCTGTAGGATTTTCTGTAAACAGGATCGTGTTATCTGCAAATAGAGATAGTTTTACTTCTTTCTTTACAATATGGATGCCCTTTATACAATATCAGTTCAGTTCAGTTCAGTCACTCAGTCATGTCTGACTCTTTGAGACCCCATGGACTGCAGCATGCCAGGCCTCCCTGTCCATCACCAACTCCTGGAGTTTACCCAAACCCATGTCCATTGAGTCAGTGATGCCATCCAGCCATCTCATCCTCTTGTTGTCCCCCTTCTCCTGCCACCCTCAATCTTTCCCAGCATCAAGGTCTTTCCAAATGAGTCAGCTCATCTCATCAGGTGGCCAAAGTATTGGAGTTTCAGCTTCAACATCAGTCCTTCCAATGAACACCCAGGACTGATCTCCTTTAGGATGGACAGGTTGGATCTCCTTGCAGTCCAAGGGACTCTCAAGAGTCTTCTCCAACACCACAGTTCAAAAGCATCAATTCTTCAGTGCTCAACTTTCTTTATAGTCCAACTCTCACATCCATACATGACTACTGGAAAAACCATAGCCTTGACTAGACGGACCTTTGTTGACAAAGTAATGTCTCTGCTTTTTAATATGCTGTCTAGGTTGGTCATAACTTTCCTTCCAAGGAGTAAGTGTCTTTTAATTTCATGGCTTCGGTCACCATCTGCAGTGATTTTGGAGCCCAGAATAAAGTCAGCCACTGTTTCCCCTGTTTCCCCATCTATTTGCCATGAAGTGATGGGACGGGATGCCATGATCTTAGTTTTCTGAATGTTGAGCTTTAAGCCAACTTTTTCACTCTCCTCTTTCACTTTCATCAAGAGGCTCTTTAG
Organism: Cervus canadensis; assembly: GCF_019320065.1. NCBI lineage: Eukaryota > Metazoa > Chordata > Mammalia > Artiodactyla > Cervidae > Cervus > Cervus canadensis. The sequence continues at coordinate 66,452,497 of NC_057394.1, forward strand.
TTCTTCACTTTCTGCCGTAAGGGTGGTGTCATCTGCATATCTGAGGTTACCTTGATATTTCTCGCAGCAATCTTGATTCCAGCTTGTGCTTCCTCCAGCCCAGCGTTTCTCATGATGTACTCTGCATATAAGTTAAATAAGTAGGGTGACAATATACAGCCTTGACGTACTCCTTTCCCAATTTGCAACCAGTCTGTTGTTCCATGTCCAGTTCTAACTGTTGCTTCCTGACCTGCATACAGGTTTCTCAAGAGGCAGGTCAGGTGGTCGGGTATTCTCATCTCTTGAAGAATTTTCCACGGTTTGTTGTGATCCACACAGTCAAAGGCTTTGGCATAGTCAATAAAGCAGAAATAGATGTTTTTCTGGAACTCTTTTGCTTTTTCAATGATCCAGTGGATGTTGGCAATTTGACCTCTGGTTCCTCTGCCTTTTCTAAAACCAGCTTGAATATCTGGAAGTTCACGGTTCACATGTTGCTGAAGCCTGGCTTGAAGAATTTTGAGCATTACTTTACTAGCGTGTGAGATGAGTGCAATTGTGCGGTAGTTTGAACATTCTTTGGCATTGCCCTTCTTTGGGATTGATGTGGATGCCCTTTATTTCTTTTTCTTAGTGGACTGCCCTGGCTAGAACCTCCAATACATTGTTACCTCTTCCCTGATCTTAGTGGGAAAACATTCAGTCTTACTGTTACCTGTGATGTGGGCTTTCTGGAGATGCCTTTTGTCAGGTTGATGAAGTTCCCTTTTATTCCAGTTGTGTTGAGTATTTTGTCAAATGGTTTCGGATTTTGTCAAATGATTTTTTTCTGCATCTATTGAGACAACTATGTTTTTTCTCCTTATTGATATAATGTATTATATTCTTCTAAGAATTTAAACCAACATTGTGTTTCTAGGATAAGTTTCAGTTGTTTATGGTGTGTAATTATTCTTATATATATATTTTTTTAATTTGGTTTTCTTGTATTTTGTTCAGAATTTTTATGCATTTGTTCATAAGAGATTTTGGTCTCTATTTTCTTGCAGTGTCTTTGTCTGATTTTAATGTCAGGGTAGTAGTGACTGCCGAAGGAGATGGGAAATGTTTCCTTTTCTTCAGCTTTTATGGAGCATTTTGGTTAATTGATGGGTTTCCCTGGTGACTCAGACAGTAAAGCATCTGTCTGCAGTGCAGGAGACCAGGGTTTGATCCCTGGGTTGGGAAGATCCCCTGGAGAAGGAAATGGCAACCCACTCCAGTACTCTTGCCTGAAAAATCCCATGGATGGAGGAGCCTGGTAGACTACAGTCCATGGGGTCACACAGAGTCAGACACGACTGAGTGACCTCACTTTCACTTGGTGAATTGATACTAATTCTGCTTTAAATGTTTGGTAGAATTCATCAATGAAACCATCTGAGCTTCAACTTTTCTCTGTGTAGAAATTTTAAAATTATTAGTCTAGTCTCTTACCTTGTTACAGGTCTTTTCAAATTGTCAGTTTCTGTGTTGGTTTGGTCATCTCTGTCTCTTTAGAAGTTTGTCCATTTAATTTAAATTATCTGATTTGTCAGCAGGCAGTGGCTCATAGCATTCCTGTTAATAATTCTTTTTGAAAATTTCTATAAGGTAGGTCTTAATATCCTTTTGTCATTTCTATTTTTAACTAATTTGAATCTTTTTTCTTGATCAGTTTAACTAAAAGTTTCTCTTATCTTTTTTCAAAAAAACAATTTTTGGTTTTATTGATTTTTCTCTACTTTTATACTCTCTAAATTTAATCAAACCATTTCTTCCCTCTTCACCATTTAATGTCTTAAGCTTAATATATATGTCGGATAGCATTATTAAAGTTCATCATGAGCTTTCATCATGAACTACTCAGATATATCTAACATATAATTATAGATAATTGTTATAATAGTATATAATTTGATTGCTATTTTTACTGCAGCATATTTTCTTTTTTTCTGAGGACCCATGGAAGGAATTTTACTCTCATCTCTGAATGAAGACTAGCTAGGCTTCTTCTGAGAAGCAATTTTATTTTATTTTGTGGTCATTATGACTCTTGTAACTGTTTACGGATTTGAATGCCAACTTTCAAGGCATAGCATGTAGTTTTTCTCACTGACATCTTTCTTGTTATTTTTTCCACTGTTTCTGTATTTCCCTTTTAGTATTTCAAAGAAATATATATTTACATATGAACATGCATATATAAATGTATATCTATATATAAACACACATATATATTCAAAACTCAAATATACTTGTTTTTTAAATTTTTTGTAGTATTAAAGTGAGAAGTGAATATCCATTGCTCTCTTTGTATTCCCACCTCTATAGAAATAACCACTGATAAATTTTTGTTCATTCTGTCCCTGCAACCCTTCCTCATTTCCCCCTTCACACACATACACACACACACACACACACACACAGGATTTTTATTTTTTTCACTGAGGTTTTATTATTTATTTACACTTTTTAACCAATTTAAGTAATTATTGATGCTTTTGGAATAGGCAATAGATTCAGATGGTTTTAAGATTCAAAAGAAATAAAAATGTAAGCAATGAAAACCTCTCTCATTCTTTCCCCTAAATTACCCACTTCTCCTCCATAGGCAGCTAATAAAAGTTTCTAGTTTTTGTGTTTTTCTGTACCTTGCTTTTTTCATGTAGTGTTATATGTTGAAGAGTACCTCTCCTTCTGTGTTTAGCTTAATCTTTTTAGTGGATGTATTTTTCCATTGTATGGACATGTGATTTGTTTATATATTCCCCTATTAACAAACATTTAGTTTATTTTTGACCATTTGATACTACAAACTGCTGCAGTGAATAGCTTTATATATACATTTAGTGCACAAATAAGAGTACTTTTGTAATGTTGGTTCCTAGAAGTGAAACCACTGGGTCAGAAGACATTCACATTTACAAAATTTAATAGATATGTCTTTGCTCACAGATAGATAAATAGATAAAATCTTTGCTGATGTCTCACTTTTCCAATAAGGCCTAACCTGTTTAATACTGTGCTCTGCCCTACTTCTCCCTCAGATTTCTCTTCACTTTGCCCTGCTTTTTTTAAGTTGAAGTTTGCAGTGTTGGGTTGGTTTCTGGCGTACAGCAAAGTACATCACACTCAGTGACGTGTGTGTGTGTTCTTTATCAAATTCTTTTCCATCATGGGTTATAACAAGATATTGAATATCTTGTTTCTCCCAAGCTATTTCCCTTTTGGTAACCATAAATTTGTTTTCTATGTCTGTGAGTCTTTTTCTCTTTTGTCTGTGAGTTCATTTGTATCGTTTTTTAGATTCCACACATAAGTGATATTATATGTTTGTCTTTGTCTGACTTAACTTTGTATGATTCGGTCCATCCACGTTGCTGCAAATGGCATTAATGATTTCCTTCTTTTATATGGTTGAGTGACATTTAGTTGGTTATATATACCACATCGTCTTTATTCATTCACCTATCTTTATTCTTCATGTTAGAAGTAGGTACCAGAAGAATATATCATACTGTATAACACCTTTTTCCCATAGGATTGAAATGACTGTGGAGAGTTATAGGCTTCCAGGTTTGCTAGGGTATCTTCAACCTCAATTTGATAGGACCGTTTGTTTTTCTGTACTTTAAACATCTTTATGCTCTATATAGTTTAGATACAACAGGTTTTGTTTTGAAAGAAGTGATTATAAATACTCTCTCAGTGAATCAATTTTTTTGCTTATATGCATTATAATTTTAGAGGCCTGATATTCATAATTATTGATGTTCAGATTGGTAGTTATTTCTATTACATATTCAGCTATAAACAGTAGTCAAGTTTATATGAGACCTAGATATTTAGGAGAGTTTTGAAGTGAGTTATTTTGTCAAAAATGCCTGTTCCTTTTCTGCTTTACCTCTTTTCAGTATGTGCCTTGATTTTTCTCATTCTGCAAACCATTTTTAAGATAAGTTGAATCAGATTTATATTGCAGTCAGAAACCACCAAACTTCCCCCCACCTTGAATCTCTTTTAGAAAGTGTACCAAACTTTATTAAATAATAATTTTTCCTAATTTTATTCTAGCCTGACAGCCAGTGCTTTTTATCAGTATAAAGATAAATTGTGTTACCTTGTTGCATTGAATTCTAGCAAAAGTGAAACACTAGCTACTTTAGCTACTGAGGCATTATTGAAAGTAAACATATGGGTTAACTTAAGTTTTTAAAAATTTAAGCAAATTTGCCAAAGATTATCATTTTATGATTTGAACCCTAGAGACTCCCAGACCACAGGACTTCAGTGATCGATGGTCCCTTTCATTTTCCCTTCCAACTGAGATTCTTTTATTCTAATGCCAACTCATTTATTCAGTAGTTATGTTTTCATTTTTTCAAATGATATTGGTTGAATGAATGGACATGCAAACTTTGAAAAATATCTTTTATACGAATAATTAAATCTGAATTGTAGTAGTTGATTTCCTTGCTGTTTTTCATCTTTGTTTCTAAGAGGGTAGACATCAGTTAATTAGTAGTTGTTTTAATATGGTGGCTGTTTTCACTACTCTATGGCTCTGTCTTCTTGGGTGGATCATTTTTTGGGCCTTGGACTCAGTAAAGCAGAGAGCTTGACTAGAAACTAAATTCCAGGTCAGTTATGTATTACAAGTTTAGGAAGTGAAGATGGTCATTCATTTCTTTGTGTGAATTAATCCTGCTGATCCTCAGTAGCTTATCAGTGTGTGATCAGGAGATAAAGATATTGTGGTAGGACCAATATTCTCACCTTAAAACTTTTTACTCATGATTCAGTTGCTGCTTCGTTCTCTGAGCCTACTAGGAGGAAAAACGAGAAAGTCAAAAAAGTCATTCTATCCTATACTGGGGTATGACTACTGATGCTGCTTTTAAAATATATATCCATTTAATGTCAAGTTAATGCTGACCATTGTACTAGGTTCTTGGGCGTTCAGCAGTGTACTTAGTGTGATTATGCTTTCAAAATGCTTACAAACTAGTTGAGATAGGGACAGGTGAACAGTCTAGTAAACTGAACTTGAGTTTAGTTAGGTGCTTAAATAGTCCTAACCACTTAATTCTGTAGAAGTTCTTAGCTCCAAGTACTCATCTCTTGGGCAGAAGACTAGATGAATCTGAACTTGCCAAGAACATATTTTTCTGGGAGTAGAGTCAACTCTTTCTCCACAAAGGCATTGTGTAACTGGATGGCTAATTCAGTTGGTGTTGACCCCTGCATCTTGAATCAAAAATATGATCGAGCACAAGTAAAGTAAGCTTTTGTATTCTTCTTGGCTGTGCTGCTCTTGCCTTTTGGTTCTTGTGAGCACATCAAGAATTTCGTTAGCACTCACTGCTGTCAGCTAATATTATGCAAGTGAGAGGGAGAATTTTCTGGCATATTAGCATGTTATTTCTTTTGTTCTTACATATAACTTTGGTAAGGAAATCCCGGAGGGGAAGATATAAAGGCAGCTCTTAGCCCCTCTACTTCTGTAATACATTTAACGTGTAACTTTATTGCTAATCACTCATTACAGTCTCATGAATCTGGTGTGAGGATGTATCCTTTTGACCCTGAGATAAAGAGCGTGTTTCCTATGGCTTATTTCCATCATTTTCATAGTTGATATCTTAAAAAGTAAAGATAAGAGAGAGTAGTGTTTTTAGCTTTTAAAATTTCAGGTTAAATTCATGCTAGTTATGTTAACCTACTTTTCAGTTAAGATAACCTACTTTTCAGATGTCTCTAAGATGATTTATGTTACCACTTGGGGGAGCTCTTTTATAAGTTAGTGCATTGTAAAAGAGCAAGTGTTGGATTGGCCAAAAAGTTTGTTCAGTATTTCCATAAAATATCATGGGGAAAAAACTCAACAAACTTTTTGGTTAACCCAGTAGAAGTCATATCACTAACTCAGGGTTACCAATTGGGTGGTTTAAGTAAACTAAACTAAATGATAGCTTAAATGAATAGCATCTTAAGTGTTGATTGTAGATTTTGATTTAAACTGTAGTATATGTAATTAAAGTTTTACTATTTAAAAAAATTTTTTCTCAAGAATATTCCTAATTTTTCCTCTCACCTGTTTTATATAAATTTAGTACTCTTCAATTGACTTACTTTCCCCTCTATTTTATAATTGTAGGTAATTTAGAAAATATATCTAGGGTTAATGAAAACCATTTGTAATCCTACCACCTAGAGATAATAGTTAACATTTTGATATATTTTTGCCTATCCTTTCTTTTAAAATTTTTCACAAAATTGGAGTCACAATATACACAGAATTTTGTATTCTGATGTTTTTTTCTCTTAACGTGTCTTTGGTTTTTTTTCCCATGTCCTTATAATCTTTGAAATGTTTTCTAAGAGTTTTATATAGCTCTTGATACAGCTCTATCATAATTTATTTAACTATTCTATTTAAAGATATTTAAATGTTTCCCACTATTTTTGCTGTTATAATTCTTTGAACATTTATTATACTAAATCTTACTTAGTAATTATTTTCATTGGATAAATTCATAGAGATAAAACTGAACTCTTAAGGCTCTTGGTGCAAATTAGCAAAATGTCCTTCAATTAACACTCTTCTGAGGTTCTTATTTTCAAAATATGTTTATTGAAAATTACTCTTTTTCTTTTGCAAAATGCTTTTTCTTATCCTTTCCTCATTTTTTTCTTCTTTCATTTATTTTTTTTTTTGTGATTCTTTTGGCTGAGTAAAAATTGCTTTTCCTCTGTTTTAATGGTTTCAAAGGTCCTATTCTGAGCCCATTACATAATTCTCAGCTAAAGTTTTGAGGAAACAAATCAGTTACAAATTTGGGTTGTAATTTCCATTGGAAAATAGGGCATAGATCTTGAGACAGCAGTGAGGGCTGGAAAGCAGGATGAGTCATGTGAAACATCTGTATCGAGGAGTTGGGGATGCTATAGAAGTGGATGAAACTGCAGACGGCAGAGGAAAAAAGAAGGTGGTGGGGAAAAGTCTTTGGAATTAGGAAACTCTGAAAAAGTTGATAGAGATAAAAAAGAGAATGAGAATGTTAACTGTGTTTGAAAAGCTAAGGAGAAAAGTTTCATTACAGTGGTGTCAGATGTTGTATAGAGGTCTTTGTAGATGAAACCAAAGAAAAGTCTATTAAGTTTAAAGAGAGATCTTTCGAGACTTAGACAATAGCCTCAGTAGAATAGCGCTTATATAGTAGATGTGTTCAGTGGATGCAGTAGGTGTGTACTGGGAGAGTGTATCTGGTAAGTGTGTGTGTGAATAGTGAGAGGTTTGTATGTGTGGTTCGAACGGTAGCTTGATAAAGTCCAGGGATAGAAGGATAACTTTTTTTTTTTTAAGTGATGTAAGCTTGTTTGTGGGGCTTCCCTGGTAGCTCGGCTGGTAAAGAATCTGACTGCAACGCAGGAGACCTCGGTTCAATTCCTGGGTCAGAAAGATCCCCTGGGGAAGGGATAGGCTACCCACTCCAGTATTTTTGGGTTTCCCTGGTGGCTCAGATGGTAAAGAATCTGCCTCTAATGCAGGAGCGACCTGGGTTGGGAAGATCCCCTGGAGGAGGGCATGGCAACCCATTCTAGTATTCTTGCCTGGAGAATCCCATGGACAGAGGAGCCTGGCAGGCTACAGTCCATGGGATCCCAAAGAGTCGGACACAACTGAGTGACCTAGCACAGCACAGCACAAGCTTTTTTGTAGCTAAACAGAAGCACGTGTTTAGAAAGAACTGTAAGATAAATTATGTAAGACAGAGGGAGGAATTAATAAACTAGGTCTTGAAGGAGGTGATCCAAAGTGGGAAGAAGTGAGGGAATAGATTTACTGAAATAAAGTGTTGGAGGAGGATGTTCATTTGTCCAAGTCAGAAGAGAAGAGGGACCTGAGCTAGATGCAGGGATGTTGGGAGTCAGACTGTAATATATGGTAATTAGAAATTATCTGATATGGAGAAACATGTTGAGGCCTTTGGAATTGTGGTTCTTTAACCTTCTCAACAAAATAGAAATAAAAAGTACAGAAGAGTAAAATAGTTAAGAGTACAGGACTTTCAGTGGGGTGGTGAGATTAAGGATTTCAATAGTGAAAATGTTAGGAAATCAATGTAGAAATGTAGTAAGGAAATATTCTTAAATAAAGGGAAGAAGACTAATTTGAGTGTTAGGAAACTTAGGTTTTATAGGCCTGTGGCATTGATAGGCTGTGTTGGGCAAGTCTCCACACTCTAATCTTCAATTTCTTAATCTGCACAATGAGAACTGAATCAAATGTCATTTACGGATTTAAAAGTCTTGAATCAAACTGAACTAAAAAAGAACAAAACATAGCTGTAGTAATCAAGTCATTGTAGTATTGGTGGAAAGAAAGACAAATAGGTCAGTGGAACAGAGCAGAGAATCAGAAAATAGAATTCACACATATGTGTCAGTGTTTGCACACAGAGGTGCTAAGGTAGTTCAATAGAGAAAGGAGTTCCCTCTCAACAAACGATACTTGGAGCAGTTCGACATCCATAAGCAAAAAATGAACTTTCGTCCCTATGTTGCACCAGTCATAAAAATTAATTCAGATGAAGCATATATATAAACTCCAGAAGATGACCAAGGAGAAAATCTCTGTGACCTTGGTTTAAACAAAGATTTCATGGATAGTACCAGCAAGAGCATGATCTATAAAGTGAAGTAATAAATTGAGATCCATCAAAATTAAAAACTTATGCCCTTTGAAATATGCTATTTAAGAAAATGAAAAGCTACAGATCAGTTGAAGATTTTTGCAAAACACATACCTGTTAAGGAATTTGAATCCAGAATGTTTAAGTAACTCTTAACTTTTTAAGACAAACAACTGAATAGAAAATTGGCAAAAGAAGAGATCCAGATGCTAAGTGAGATTTGAAAAAGTACTCAATGTTATTAGTCCTTGGGAAAACGTACCACTACACACCTACTAGGATGACTGGAAAACAGACAAACAGAAACTAAGTGCTGGTGAGGATGTGAAGAAACTGGAACTCTAATTTGTAGCTGGTGGGGGTGCAAAGTATTACAGCCACATTGGAAAACAGTTTACCAGTTTCTTACAAACTTAAACTTACATTTAATACAGAATTTAGCATTCCCCAATGAGGTATTCACCCAAGAGAAATGAAAATATGAATCCACTTAAAGATCTGTAGTTGAATATTTAAGGCTAGGGTTAGTAGTCTTATTCATAGCAGTGTGTTCAGCTTTTGGAATAGATAAACAAAGTGTGGTGTATTCATACAATGGAGTGCTACTCAACAAATAAAAGGGATAAATACTAATAGGTGCAACAATATGGATGAGTTCTCAGAAGCATTATGCTAAGTGAAAGAAGCCAGACAAAAAAGGTTACAGCCTATATAATTCCATTTGTATGACATTCTAGAGAAGGAATTGACATCAGATCAGTGATTGCCAGGGACTAGAAGTCAATAAAAATGATTTCTTACACACAGCACTCCAGTATTCCTCAGCATTCCCAAGGATGAATATCTTTGGTGTGGAGAAGGTTGGGTTGTGGACAGTTTTTGAGACAGATAACGATGTAGAGGAATGAGTGCTAGATCCTCTGGTAACAGTGCTGCTGCTGTTTGTTATTGAATGAGTGTAAGGCCTGGCACTGTGCTGATTGCTTAAGAGCATCCTCACTGTTAAATTTCATAGTGACCCGGATAGGATACTATTATCATTTCTATTTTAGTAAAAACTAGGTTTAATTAGATTTAATCAGTTGTTCACAGTTACACAACTAGAGTATGTGTTCAAAGTCTTGATTGTTCGACACAAAAATTCATGTTTTTAACTTAAATAGAAGTGTACTCCCAGGGAGACAGGGAATTTTTTTTGTTTCTGTTTTCATCACTGTATCCCCAAAGTGACAAAACTGTGTTAGTTGCATAATGATTATTTCTTTAAAAATTGTTCAGTTCAGTTCAGTCACTCAGTCATGTCCGACTCTTTGCAACCCCATGAACCACAGCATGCCAGGCCTCCTGTCCATCACTAACTCCCGGAGTTTACCCAAACTCATGTCCATTGAGTTGGTGATCTAAATTATTAGATATGTCAAATTTTAGAAGATACTAAAAAAACAAATTGGCCTGGAGAAGGAAATGGCAACCCACTCCAGTATTCTTGCCTGGAAAATCCCATGGACAGAGGAGCCTGGTGGGCTACAGTCCATGGGGTTGCAAGAATCAGACACAGCTTAGCGACTAAACCACCACCATATATATATAAACTCAACAGTAGGACCAAGAGATGTGTTTCTGGAGAGGTGTGCTTTTATCATTGATATTGTTTAAATTTCCAGATCATGGTGATAATTAAAGCTGATCAGCTTTTGTTGGTTTATTACCATTTTTAAATTTTCTACAGATAATGTCGCTTTTTTTTTTTTTGCACCAGTGTAGATGATTCTCACTACTCCACATTTGTACTCCACAGTTGCTTTTATATGTTGTTTTCTTTCAGATAAATGGTTAATATCTTAACTGGTAATTCAGAATTAAGGCCTGTGTGTATGTCATGTTAATGGTCATCTTCCTATGCCTGTGTTCTGCCTCTAGAACGGCAGAAGCGTTCTGAACGTCAGCACGTTGTTGGTCCCCTGAACTGCACAGCTGTCACAGGATGACCATGTGTATGACTGGCTAGCTTTTCCCTGCTCTACTTAGGGTTTCTCTGAATTCCTCAATATAAATTTTAACAGAAAAAAAAAAAACAAATTGGAAGAGATAAAACTGTATGAAGATAAAGATATGATTTTTAAAATTAAGGAAAAGTTTAGAGTTGGATAGTGATAAGCTTTGTATTATCCCTAAAATTTGATAATCTAGAATAATTCTTTTTCCTAAAACTTTTGTATAATTGAGATTTCAAAACAATATAAAATTGTTTTCAGCTCCATTGTACTCTACAATTAAGAGTAAGCAAGTAGTTCCAACTGTTTGATAGAACATTAGATAATTTGTTATTTCTTTTGTTTTAAATTTAATATAATCCAATTCTACCTATAAAACACATATTTAAATAAATATATATTTTTAGGGGAAAAAGTATTCTAATGATAGTGAAAAAATATTCTAATGATAATGACAGCTGTCATTCGTTGAATACTAATTAAATGCTAGGCATTGTGGTAAGGGCTTTATATAAAAGTCTCATTTAATTCTTACAAAGTGAGGTAAGTATTTCCATTTTATAAGGATGGCAGTTAGAGCACTGAGAGATATAAATTTCATAAGGTTAGAAAATACTTGAATCAATAGTTTGGTAAAAGAACAAGTGAATTAAAGTAAAAGGAGGATAATCAAGTGAGAAAATGGGCTTGTTTTTTAAAAAAAATTTGTGTTATGAAGTAAAATCTTTCACCTTGGCTTGGATGATGTTGTGTTATTGAGAACTGAAAATGTTTACCTCAGAGAACTGACTGGCTTCTAGATTTCTTATAGAAAGTTGTAATTTAACTTTTTGACCTTTCTGGTCATTTTTTTGCTTTACAATATAAAATTTAGTTACTAATTTTGTAACTAGTTTTTACTAGCTAAAATTAAATACTCTCATAAAGACTCAGGAACAGATTTATTTTATTATGCTTAATAAGAAAAAAGTTGCATAGAATAATTTTAACACAGATTTTGTGTGTAAATGATTTAATGAATTACTTGAACCTTTTTGTTTTGTTTTGTCTGCAGGAAGGTTATGTTCAAAAGAAAAAGGAACTGTGGGGAGTCTGTATCTTTGTTGCAGCAGTTGACTTAGATGAGATGCCGTTCACTTTCACTGAGCTACAGAAAAACATTGAAACCAGGTAGAATTTCTTACATTAATATAGGCCTCTGCCATTAAGGAAAAAAAAAAAAAACTATTCCTGAACTACCATTTTAATAGACTTCAGGGAATTGGTGGGAAGTGCCAAAATTAACTAAAACATGGAGAATTTGGGTCAGCTAGTGAACTCTCCTACTCTGTTGGGGCCCTTAATGTCTTTATGCTGCACTTTCTTTAAAACGTGCCAGTCTGTGTCCTGGGAAAATCTTCATTGTATCTCTCACTATGTTAACTTTCTTAATTGTAGCTGTTGATAAAATGGACAAAAAAGGCAGAATTATTAAATAGGCTTATTATATATTAAAACCTTTGTAAAAGTAGTGTGAGCCCATCTTCAAGGAATTTAGTTAATTTATTAAAGTTTAACACTTTTAATATAATAGATATTGTAATTATATATGTTTTGAGACTGTGTATTCAATTAAGTATCTATTCTAATACTTGCCCCTGTAATTACTTAATGTCTATATTGAGTTTATAAGCCTAATGAGAGTTTACTAATTGTTTCCAACAACTCAAGAAAAGCCTTCTGGTCATTTCTTCTAGTCATTTCTTTGACAGTATATTTACAATATATAACAGTAAATAATTTACCAAAAAGATAGTAGTATGTTTCTTCTTGGATAAAGCCATCTAGAGTTAAACATAACTGGTGTTTTGTGTAAATGAGATAAAATTGTTTCACGTTTTAGTAACTCTTTCTTACTACCTCTAAATAAAATGTGGAAACAAAGACCTTCTATGTTCATATTTAACTGATTAAATTAGAAGTTGTTTACCTCTCAGAGATTTCAAAATTTAACTTTATTAAATAAAATCACTAAACCAAAATAGGTTTTATATAGCTGAAAACAGTCTGAATATACAGGTAAATTTTTACATCAGCAAATGTTTTAGTGACCTCAGAGGATTGGAAAGAGAATATCAATGTTTGGGTTAAGATAGACTGGGTATATTTTACAAGGTATGTGACTTGACATAGATTGCTTATCCTTATTAAGTCTCAGGTCCCGTTCCTTTCCTGTGATATAAAAATTATTAGTGTTAGTCGTCAGTCATGTTCTACTCTTTGTGACTCCATGGACTGTAGCCTGCCAAGCTCTTCTGTCCATGGGATTTCCCAGGCAAGAACACTGGAGTGGATTGCCATTCCCTTCTCCAGGGAATCTTCCTGATCCAGGAATCAAACCTAGGTCTCCTGCATTGTAGGCAAATTCTTTACCATCTGAGCTCCCAGCTATTTGCTTTTTCTTTCCCCTAAAACCATTGGTGGGGTAAAGAGAGAAGGTGTGTGCATCTGTGGTGAGGGAGAGCCATAGGTCCCTGAGAAGGGTGTTAGAGCCAAAGTGGGATGAGGAGGTCATCCCTCAACGGAGGGTGTGGGGGGCTTCTTGACATGGGCTGCTTGGTGTGCGGACAGCTGGTGTAGGGAGTCACAGCACGTGTGAGGTAAGAGCTGTCTGGGATGAGCAGTCAGATCCCTACGTGGAGGGGTGAGGGCAGTTCACCGTGGAGGGAGTCAGTCCAAGCAGGAGAGGGGTGTGCCAACATGGAGGAGCGGGTAGCTTGGTAGTTACAGGGGGATTGATTAAATGAGTAAGTCAGAGATAAGTGGATCCCAGGTTTCTCACTGTCAAAGAAGAGATGTAAATATGTAAAGGAAAACATTAGAATGAAACAGGTAGTTTTTGTGTTGGATAAATGGATGTAAACTTAGGATTTTTAAAACATATAGCTAGATATAGAACTAAATATTTGTATGTCTGTAAAAACCCTTATTTTTTCTGTGTTCTTGTTGATAAATGGATGTAGGCTTAGGTGTATAGATACAGGGGTATAGGTTGAAGACTAGTTGATTTTTTTTCCCCTTTAAATTCTAGTAAAATGCAAAAACTAATTCCTTCCAAAGGATATAATAGTGATTTGGTACAGAGCTAACAGGCCTTTTGAATTGAAATGTCTATGCTTTGAAAATGAAAAAATGAATTTCTAAAATTGTGGATTCACTTTTTTCTATTCTTTCCTTTGTAGTGTCTATAAATTCTTTGATTTACTAAAAGAAATCGATACTAGTACCAAAGTTGATAATGCTATGTCAAGACTGTTGAAGAAGTATAATGTGTTGTCTGCACTCTACAGCAAATTAGAAAGGTAAAGTAAAAGTTTTATTAGGATTGCACCCTGCATTTTCATGTCATTGTTCATGATTAGATTACGTCTGGGAACTGTTACATACTTAGTAAAGTTGTTAAGTATTGCACCTTAGATTTGTCCCCTTAATAGTCTTGATTTTCTTATTTGTCCAGTCATACACATTCTGAATGTTTCTTCCAAAATTATTTGCTTTATTCATGTTTCACGTGTTTTAATGAAGTTCGTTTCCACTTTAGCCTTCTCTGCCAGAAGACTTGTAGTTCTGAATGGAAGAGTCATCTAAATTTAAGATTCTTCCTAGTGGTGACCTTACTCCAGAAAGAATGAACAGATGGAGCCAAAGCAAAAACAACACCCAGTTGTGGATTTGACTGGTGATGGAAGCAAGGTCCTATGCTATAAAGAGCAATATTACATAGAAACCTGGAATGTTAGGTTCATGAATCAGTGAAGATTGGAAGTGATGAAATAGGAGATGGCAAGAGTGAACGTTTTAGGAATTTAGGACATTTTAGGAATCAGCGTACTAAAATGGACTGGAATGGGTGAATTTTACTCAGATGACCATTATATCTACTACTGTGGGCAAGAATCCCTTAGAAGAAATGGAATAGTCATCATAGTCAACAAATAAGTCTGAAATGCAGTACTTGGATGCAATCTCAAAAATGACAGAATGATCTCTGTTCGTTTCCAAGGCAAACCATTCGATATTACAGTAATCCAAGTCTCTGCCCCGACCAGTAATGCTGAAGAAGCTGAAGTTGAATGGTTCTATGAAGACCTACAAGACTTTTTAGAATTAACACCCAAAATAGATGTCCTTTTCATTATAGGGGACTGGAATGCAAAAGTAGGAAGTCAAGAAATACCTGGAGTAACAGGCAAATTTGGCCTTGGAGTACAGAATGAAGCAGGGCAAAGGCTACTAGAGTTCTGCCAAGAAAGTGCACTGGTCATAGCAAACACCCTCTTCCAGCAGCACAAGAGAAGACTCTACACATGGACATCACCAGATGGTTAACACTGAAATCACATTGATTATACTCTTTGCAGCCAAAGATGGAGAAGCTCTATACAGTCAGCAAAAACAAGACTGGGAGCTGACTGTGGCTCAGATCATGAATTCCTTATGGCCAAATTCAGACTTAAATGGAAGGAAGTAGGGAAAATCACTAGACCATTCAGGTATGACCTAAATCAAATCCCTTACGATTATACAGTGGAAGTGAGAAATAGATTTAAGAGACTAGATCTTATAGACAGAGTGCCTGATGAACTATGGACGGAGGTTCGTGACATTGTACAGGAGACAGGGATCAAGATCATCCCCCAGAAAAAGAAATGCAAAAAAGCAAAATGGCTGGCTGAGGAGGCCTTACAAATAGCTGTGAAAAGAAGAGAAGTGAAAAGCAAAGGAGAGAAGGAAAGATATTCCCATTTGAATACAGAGTCCCAGAGAATAGCAAGGAGAGATAAGAAAGCCTTCCTCAGTGATCAATGCAAAGAAATAGAGGAAAACAATAGAATGGGAAAGACTAGAGATCTCTTCAAGAAAATTAAAGATACCAAGGGAACATTTCATGCAAAGATGGGCTCAATAAAGGATAGAAATTGTATGGACCTAACAGAAGCAGAAGATATTAAGAAGAGGTGGCAAGAATACACAGAAGAACTGTACAAAAAAGATCTTCATGACCCAGATAATCACGATGGTGTGATCACTCACCTAGAGCCAGACATCCTGGAATGTGAAGTCAAGTGGGCCTTAGGAAGCATCACTACGAACAAAGCTAGTGGAGGTGATGGAATTCTAGTTAAGCTATTTCAAATCCTAAAAGATGATGCTGTGAAAGTGCTTCACTCAATATGCCAGCAAATTTGGAAAACTCGGCAGTGGCCACAGGACTGGAGAAGGTTAGTTTTCATTCCA